>NW_023276806.1:12650757-12865757 GCF_003668045.3 Cricetulus griseus | reverse complement strand
CTCCCAGGGATCAGATCCCCTCTTCTGTCCCCTGAGGGGATTCACACATACACACACACACACACACACACACACACACACACACACACAGAGAGAGAGAGAGAGAGAGAGAGAGAGAGAGAAATAAAAATAAAATAAATCTTTTTAAAGTATGCAATCAATAAGGTATTGTGATGGTTTGAATAGGAATGACCCTCACAGACTCACGTGTTTGAAGGCTTGGTCAATGGGTAGTGGCACTATTAGGAGGTATGGCTTTCTTGCAGTTGGAGTTTCTTTTCTGCCTGGTCCCACAGCTGTTTAGTCCCAAATAAACACACAGAGACTTATAATAATTATAAACTATTTAGTTGATGGCTCAGGTTTCTTACTGGCTAGCTCTCTCTTAATTATCAACCCATAACTATTAATCTAAGTATTTCCATGTGGTCTTATCTTACTAGAGAATGCTCTAACATGTTACTCCTTCATTAGCTACATGGTGTCTCACGCCAGGCTCACTCTCTGTGTCCTCTTCCTAGAATCCTCCTACTCTGGTGGCCCCACCTATACTGCCTGCTGGCTACTAGCCAGTGTTTTACTCACCAGCCAATAAGAGAAGCCTGTGTACCGAAGGAAATCCCCCATCACTTTCTTGCAGGAAGTGTTTCACTAGGAGGTGGGTTTTGAAGTCTCAGAAGCACAAGCCAGTTCCCGTCCTGCTGCCTGCTGATCCAGATGTAGAACCCTCAGCTCCTCCTCCAGCGCCATGTCTGCTTGCCTGCTGCCATGCTTCTCACCATGATGATAATGGACTAAACCTCTGAAACTATAAGCCACCCAATTAAGTGTTTTACTTTATAAGAGTTGCCATGGTCTTGGTGTCAGCTCACAGCAATAGAAACCCTAAGACAGGTATATACATGGAAACTTCTAAGTATAATTGTTGCGTTTGTCTGAGTTTCAGTTTTCATCCAAGAAAGTAGCTGAGGTACCACACAGAGGCAAACCTTCTAGAACACTTCCCGTGGGCCAGATACTGTTCTGGTCCCAAGAAAGACCCTGAAGAAAGGAAAGTAAAGCTCAGACTCAAGAAAGAATTTGTAATTGCGACAGTAGTTATTCATAGGAGTGGAGGGGACCCTGCTACTGCTTGACCATACTGTTCAAACCATAGGACCAAGTATTCGCATCCATGACTATCAAAAAGTACCATGAGAATTGCTTTTGCATAAGTTGCAGGGTCTGGTATTAAATTCATACTGTTATTGAAGTGGCTAAGAATCAATAGCTGTAAGGGTATTTGCATGTGATATGGTGATATGTAGATTAAGTGAATAACTTACAGTATACTTCAAAAGTCATTACTATCCTAAGGCACAGTCCTTGATCTTTTTAATCTGCTGGTTTTTAATTATTTAAATTCATTTGGAACTTCTGTAGAAGTGTAGGCAGAAAACATGAAGACGTTAGCTATGTAGGAAGAGCTGAACGTGCTAGGCAGACAATAGCAGATGTATGAAGAGATTCATATTTGGTACCTCATGTGCCTAGAATATTTAAGATGATTTGAACCAATAGCATGGGGAATAAATTTAAAATTCTAACTTGTATGGATGACTGGTTTGGATTTTCAAATTATAATTCTGTCGCTTACATACGGTTACTAAAAAATTTTGAAGCATAATCTTGGCCTTATTTGTGGGCTTTATTTATTGGTGTTCTGTGGCTTGACTACTCCAGAGGTTATATTAGTTTAGTCAAAATATCAAAGTGATTTTTAAAAAGGAAACACATTGACTTATGAAAGCAATTTACAATATGTATAGGTGTTATATTATCTAGGATTAAAAGTAGGGTAACATGCTATTCAAAGGCCTTTGGCATGCTTTTAAAAAATATGAGAGGCTGTATTAGTTCCCTTTCTGTTGCTGTGATAAAACACCATGACTAAGGCAATTTGCAGAAGAAAGAGCTAATTGGGGCTTCAGGTTCCTGAGAGACGAGAGCCTTGCCAGGGGAGCTTGACAGCAGGCGGCTAGCAAGGCGGGAAGAGTGGAAAGCTGAGGGTTCACATCTTCAAACAGAAGCACAGAGCAGAGAATAACTTGGAAGTAGGTCAAGGCTGCATATTTTAAAAGCCTGACCCAGTGACATGCTGCCTCCGTCAAAGCCACACTCCTAACCCCCCCCCCCAAACAGCACCATCAACTAATGGCCAAGCTTATGGGGGAAATTTTCTCTTTCAAATGATCACACAGGCTATTGGAAATTTACAAAAAATATGATAAGAATTCCAGAAAAAAGTTAGTTTTTTTAATCTGTAACTTTAATAAATTGAATATTAATTTTTAAAAAGCAGTGTTAAACTCTAAACAGTTTTTGCTGCCCTCAAAAACCACTTTAAGGGCACCAAAAAGCTTGCTTTTAGTAGAAGCAACATAAAAACAAAGAAACCTTTTCATCTATTCCATCCTGTGGGAACAGAGCCAGGGGACATGGTCAGCAGGCATAAATCTGTGTAGAAAGTGTGAGGTCCCTATGTCCCTATGTGCTGTAGCAGAAGACTGTGAATGTCACTGGTGAGTACCTAAGGCAAAGCACCCTTTACCACATGGGGAGACATCAAGTCCAGTGGCCTTAGTGACTAAGTAGACATTCCATCAAACCTGACTTTCTTCCTGTCATCTTCCTCTCTCTCTCTAACTCAGGGGGCACATACCACAGCCAAGCAAGCACCTGAGTGTCTACTTCTTTCATTTGATTTCATAAATAAACCCTTTCCTCCAAGAGAAAACCACAGAACACATGCTTGAAGTGATACCATGTGTCTCTTCAGGAATTTAGTCCTGCTCACCGTTGCCTGTCTTGTTCCTTAAGTTTAGCATCTAGACCAAAAGTCTCCATTTGTTACCAAGTCTGTTGTCTGGTTGTGACTTCCTCCTTTGAATGTGGACAAACAGATCTGTATACTAGTTTAAACGTAACAGTGTGGAAACAACAGGATGCCCTTTGGGTATTATGATATGCTCAATGATAATACTAATTTTTCTAGGAGACACTCTTCCTTGCTGGCTGTGAAAGAGAAGCAAGCTGTCACTCTGTGAACATGGACAGCCTGCATAGGACTTTCTAGGACTATGAAAACTAACCAACCAGGAGAAAGTTTCTATTCCGGTTCAAGCCTGGTTTTGCTAGGTCCTGCAACCAAAGCGTCTGGTGGCTTCATCAGCAGGGTCTTACCATTCAGTTCTGGGGGACAACCAATAGTCTACCTAACACTTTTTAAACTTTGCTTATGAATGAGATTGGTGTTTAATTTTGCTATCTCATCATTTTATTTTATTTTAGAATCAATGTTACACTAACTTTATGATGGGCAGACAGAATTTAAGATTGGCGTAAAACTATGTTGAATTGGTTTCCCATGGAAGCACCAAAATTTAAAAGACAGGATTTGCTGGCCTTTTCAAAGGAAAAATAAAGACATCTACTCCTTAATACAAACACCTCCTCGCCTGGTCGAGAACATGAACGGCTCGAGACAGTGAAGCTCAGTGGGGACTTCCCAAGGAGAATTTCCTTGTTGGAACTGAGCTAACCCATAAGGGATTCTACAGTTTCCCCTAGAGGTCACCCTCTGCAGCTTGGCACATCTGGGACGTTGGATTTGGCTCCATCCAAAACATAGAAGCCAAGAGGACCGTCTGGCATGTTTGGTGCTGTTGAAGGATGCTGGCAGGCTTGAGTCAGTTCACAAATGTGCCCGGACTAGGAAGAGACGTGTGTGTTCTTGGCTCGTGCACAGCCAGATGTGCACAAAAGAGCTGGCACTCGGTCGTCTTAGATCAATCCAAACGCTGTGGGGTCGGTTGAAGAGGTGAAGAGTGTTCATCACAGGACACGGACACTGGGTGTGCATATTGCTTCACTTGGCACTAAAGCACCAGCACCATCAAGCAAACAGAGGCAGTGAGAAAATGGGGGCTGCCCCGGTGACTCAGTAGTGTCTTTCAGCTCTGCTTGCCAGCTGTTGCCTGTCGGGATCTGCACGCTGGGCTGCTGGAGGCAGATGGGAAGGCTGGCCCTGGCACTGGCTGCTATGGGGTTTCCGTCTATTCACTTCCCAGCACTGCATCTTTGTGGAAGGGGGGTGGCTTCTGCCATCGCGGTGGTAGTTTCTTCAGCACTTTCCTTACCTCCTCCCTGTTCGCCCCGAGACATGCCACCAGCGCACACTTTTCAGAACCCGTGGGCTGGTCTTCTGGGGCTGCTCCTCTGATCTCTAAGACCTCAGTGCTAACCAGTGTTCAACCTCTTTTCAGGGATCAGAGTTGAAGCAGGAATGTCAGCTTTCTTACGTTGTAACAGGACAGTGATCACCTACAAAGTCCATGCTAAAGAACCGTGCGATCAAGTTGCAAAAACACCTTTAATACACACACACAACCACACAGACACACATACACAGATGCACACACGCTTCTGATTTCGCTTGTCACTTATGGACCATTAGTTGGGTGCACACGAACATTTCACAGATTAAGAATTCTAACCTTTTCCTTGCATGACCTTAGCCCTTGGGTGGTATCTGCTTCCTGAAGTTATCCCTGATATTAGCTTAAAGTTCTTTCTCTAATTGCTTCAGTTAGTTAACTAGCTAGCAGTTTTTCGTATAGTTAATAATTCTTTATATTGATTATTTCTGAGATAACAGGGGTGTTTTCTGTTTCTGATTGAACTGGGTGACAGAGAGGATGAGGGGCGACAGAGAGGATGAGAGAGAATAAAGAAGACTGGCTTTCCCTCCCTGGGCAGTGAGGGAGCAGCCTGCCATTGCCCCTAGGTGGAGAGGGAAGGTGGGATGCAGCCTTCCTTTTTTATCAAACATTTAAGTTACTCATTAGAGTCTGGGTTTAAGGTTGAATGCAGCCTTTCTTTTTCAATTGAGAGCCTGGCTTTTTAATCAGGCAAACATTTAAGTTACTCACTGGAGTCTGAGTTTGCGTCTGAAAGAGAAGACAAGTACTCTACTGCCCAATATTAACCGCAAAATATTATAAATATTATCAAGTCAAGAATCTCGCCTTTGTTTCCCTCCAATGCATGAAAGACTCAAAGGGACAATTCGATAGTAGATATACCACTGGAATGGCTCTATTGATGACATCCCATACTCCAGCTTGCTTATCAGACTGTTTCTAAACTGAGGCTATAATTGAAATGTCCACAAACACCACTCTCTTGGCTCAAACAACACTTGTTTTGACCCTTTTATTGTTTATTACTCAAGCTTTCTAATTTTTTTTGGTGGGGTTGTGTAAGTTATATTTTCAAAACAGTTCACTTTAGTGAACCTTTATAAATGTATTAATGTGAAGGTTCCCATCTTTTTGAAATTTTGTATTCTCTTTCATGGTGTTTTGAGACAGGTTTTCACATAGATCAAACTAACCTTGAACCTGCTGTATAGACAAGGCTGAACCTCAACTTCTGGTCTTCCTACTCCCACCTCCCAAGAGCTAGAATTACAGGTGTGCATCATCATACCTATTTTTAAAAACTTCCTTATTAAACATAATATGGAAATGTGAACACACATAAAACATAGAACAGCATGTCTGATAAGGGTATATAGATGAATTCCTCAGCAGTGCACAACCATGTACTCTCACATTAGGACTGAGGCACAGAGACTGAAGTATTTTTTAATTCAGTAGAAATAGAATTAATATAAATCAAACCATAACTGCTGCGTATAATCCGGTGGCACTGAGTGCCTTCCCAGTGATGTGGAGTAATCTCCATCTAGCGTCTACACATCTCACCAGCGACCTCTCCTTTCCCCCAAGTCCCTGGCAACACCAAGCCACTCTCTGTCTCTACAGATCTGGAAGTACTACATTTCTATTTTTCTTAATATGTGAGGGTTCTTAGTTGTGCATGTGTGGTAATCTTGGCGTGTGAATGATGTATGTCTATGTTTATGTGTGAGCACACACACATGGCAGTTCCCTTGTGGAGGCGTGCCTCTGGTGTTGGTCCTGGCCTCCTAGCTTGTTCGAATCAGGGTCTCTTATCATCACCACTGTATACACTAGGCTAGGTGGTGTTCAAGCTCCCTGGGATCCTTCACCTCTCATCTCATTGCAGGTGCCTTGAGATTACAGATACATATGCTCACATCTGGCTTAACGTAGTTTCCAGGGGTTTGAAACAGGGTCCTCACACTTGCACAAGCATTTTTTTTACTGGCTGAGCCATTACCCCAGAACCTTAATTTATGTTTCTAACTGGTTTCTATCTTAATTGTTATGTGATCTTATGATAACTCTTTGAAACTTAATTTAGACTTGCTTTATGTCCCAAATTGGTGCTAGTGTTCCTAAATGTGGCATGCAATTCTGAAAGGAACATATGTTCTCTGATGGTTGAGTGCAGTGTTCCATATAAGAGTTTCATATCAGACTTCTAAATCATATTTATCAAAGTCTTTATAACGTCACTGGGGCTTTTTGGCTGTTTGATCTATCAATTACTGTGAAAGATGATAAATCACTCACTCTGATCACAGATTCATCAATTGCTCCTTGAAGCACTGCCGGTTTCTGCTTTTGTGAAAGACTTTTCAGATAACACAGAGAGACACTAATCAAAGCAGAGGCCTTGGACGCACCGAGGTATGGAAAGACTCCAAGCGCCTCAGTCTTTTCTGCCGCCATTAGCCCAGTTTAATTGATGTCTCTCCAGAACAAGGGGGTCTTTACTCTCTTGTACCACTCTTCCTTTTCCACCGTTTCAGAGACATGTATGTGTAAGATCAAACGGATGAGCTAACAGATGTGACATCACACACCTCCTGAAACCTATAGCCCCAGCACAGAGAGCAGGGGGCAGGCCAAGTGGATCCCAGGCATTGAGTCTAAGAGAAATGCCAAACTCCAGTTTCAGTAAGAAACCTTGGCTCAAAAGAAAGCAGAGGGAGGCTGAAGAGATGGCTCTGTGGTTAAGAACAGGTGCTTCTCTTGGGAAGGTCTTGAGTCTGGTTCTAGTATCCGAGTCTTATGGCCCACAACTGCTTTCAACTGTTAGGATTCAGGCGTCTGGATGGGCCTGTCCTTAGGATTCTGACAGGACACACCCTCAGCTGCAGCCCTAAGAGCACCACCTGTGCACATTCACTATGTTCCCTTTCAAAAGGCCCTGCCCACCTCCCATCCCTCCCCATACCGGCCTCTCCTCCTCCTCCTCCTCCTCCTCCTCCTCCTCCTCCTCCCTCCTCCTCCCCTTTCTCCCAGGCTGCTCCTGTCCCCAGAGGCTGGTCTCCCTGCTTCCCTTTCCCCTTTTATGACCCCTTTCCCTAATAAAAAACCCTCTGCTTGAACCTGTCGCATGGCATCTTTCTCACCAGTGCTGCTTTTCTTAAAGTAACTCCACCTCCAGAGAATGCAACAGGCTCTGCTGGACTCTGTGGGCCCCAGCACTCAACTGAACATGACAGCACACAGACACATATATAATAATGTGGCAGGGATAGAGGAAGGCATGCACATGGCCTTTATATGCATTCACACACGTGTGTGCACATGCGCACGCGCGTGCACACACACACACACACACACACACACACACACGCATGTGCACATGCACATACACAGTCATATGCACATACACACACACTCACACTCCACACATACACAACACAACACACACACACACACACACACACACACACACACACACGCCTGTGCACGCGCGCACACACACACACTCATGTGCACATACACACACACTCCACACACACACACACACATACACACACACACACACACACACAACGCCTATGCATGTCCACACACACACTCATATGCACATACACACACACATACACACACACATACACGCATGTACAGTGCACACACACACATATGCACATACATACACTCACACACACACACATGTGCAGTGCACACACACACACAAGCACATTAGTGCACACACACACACACACACACATGGTGGGCAAAGATACTGAATAAAAATTCTCTAGATCCTTCGAATTGCAGCATGGAGCTACAAGTATCTTTATGTGATGGTTTCATTCACTAATACCCAACGTCACAGTTCTCCATTTTCCACCAACACCTCTTTATAGCCAGGGGAGTATTGGATGAAGGGCGGATAGAGCACTGGGCACCTGTCATCCATGTGCTCCTGGGAATATGGTCCCTCTTCATCAGGCAGAGGAGGATGCATTGTGACTCATTCCACTTGAAAGAGAATCCCCTGTCACTCAGGGCTGAATTCACTCTGTGTTTCTCTCTACCACAGCTGGAACAAGAAGGAGAAATGTAAGTAGTGAGTCAGTGTACTGGCTTTAGCATCTCTAGTCCCCATTACCTGCTACATCTAATTTCAATAGATAATTGAAATAGATTGTCTTAACCTAGTAGAAGAATTTTGTCTTGTTCATAAGGCCAACTTGCTGACATGGTTGAAAAAAAATGGCAAGATGTCTTTTAGTCTACTGGGATCTATTTCCTGTAGTAGACTTCATGACTTTACATGTTTTTGTTTATTTATTTGTTTTTTAAATCAGGAAAGTCAAAATAATGTTTCGAGAGAAATAAAGCTTATTCTTTGGAATGGACCAATGCCATTGAAGGTAGACCGACTTCATTTTCCACTCAGAAATGCAAGACAGTCAGTGAGAGATGCCTGGATTTGTTCAAATCAACTTGCCGTGCTCATCGTAATTGTTTATTTGAACCAAGCAGCCCAGCTGGCAGCTGTCTGTCCCACTGGATGGGCCCCCAGGGTTGCTGACTCATTTTTCTTCCCAAGACTGAATGGTTCATTATTTCAAAAGGAAAATAGAGCCAATCTTGTTTGCCCTGACTCGTTGGAGGTGTTATCTAAGAAGGGTCTCTTCTCTGATTCTTCTCACTTTCAAGAGAGGCCTTTGGACTTTGCTACCAAAAATAACTTTCTGATCAGATGTTGCATGTAGGACCCCCCCAAGCCTGGAGGGCAGAGAAGGTCATCAGGTTTGCTGAGCCAGGGGAAAGTGACACAAGAATGTCTCGTTAGGCCACTTTGTCTCCAGGACTCATCACCCACCCGTGAAACCCTTGCTTGTTCATTTTTCTGAAATGCCAGGTAAAATGCTATCAGCTATCACTTGTCCTATGGTGGTCAACATATTAATGTCCTTATAGAACCCTGCTAGTATTTAGTCAATCTAGACAGCATGTTTGTTATTTAGATTATGTGCCAGGAACGGTGCTGGATTTTACAAACTCTTGTTAGAAATTCTTATCCTTATAATTTAACTAGGAGGCTGATATGGTTTGGGTGCAAAATGCCCCCAACAGGCTGTATGTTTGAATAACTAGTCCCTAGCTAGAGGTGCAAGGTTGTGGAATATTCTGGAGGTAGAGCCTATCTGGAAGAAATGGATCTCTAGGTCAAGTCAACCTTGAGGCTGGCTTTGCAGTCCTTACTGCTATCCTTTTCTGCCTCTGCTCTGCAGACAAGTGAGAAGCCGAGCAGTCCCAGGGGGCGTTCCTGCTGCCACGGAGCCTCCTGCCTCCAAGCCAACCCTGCTGGGGTGGACCAAATCATCTCACATCCTGGGCCAAAATAAACCGTTCTTCTTCTACATTGCTCTGTGATATTTTGTTATCACAAGCAGGAAAGTAACCATATGGGGCCAAGACATAGGCATAACTTGTAGGCCATTTCTATTAACCACCTAAGAGCATGCAGGGTGACAAACAGGACAAGACAACTACATACAGACAGAGCATCTTCAGACTCTACTCCTTAGAGCGGCTCTAACTTAACATTAGATTTTGCAATAAACACCATTCCTTTGAGTATCACCTTGGGCTCAGTTTTGCTCAGGCCTAGAATTATACTCTTTCCTATGATATAACACATTTCTTCCTACATTTGAGAACCTGATCCAGACAGTGGTATTGTGAGGGGCACTCTACAAATGCAAATCACTCAGGCCTAGTGTCCACTCGTGATTGTGACAGCTGATTATATGGATTTGTGGACAGAAAGTGGGAACAAACCCTTGTTAATAGGAGCTGTCCAGGAACTATAAAACATTTCCGTTAAGTTCAGGAGCTCTTGTCCTAGATTTGAAACTAATCTAGAAGTTTCAACCTATAAAAATTTTTGCCCAACTGCCTTGAAGCCAAACAGTAAATTAACAAATTTGAGTGATAAAGCAACAATCTTTTGTAATGTGGCAAGGAACATCTTTGTTGGACTACCGCTCCAGAGAAAATGGTCTCTGAGGTCAGCTCTTCAGGATTCTGAGGACCTGACTCAGGAAGGAAAACATCAAGCATATATGAAAAGCTCTGCTCTTACGCATTTGCTTCAAACGCCTCCTTGGAACAAGTCCTACAGAACACAGGTCTGGCACTCAAGACAGTTCCAAGTGCTGTCTCACCTCAGAGGCACACCCTGCATCCCTATGTGCCCACATCTGGAGTGCCTACCCACCCTCAGTAGTGAGGAACCGACCCATGTTCTGGAAACCAACCAACGTTTCACTCCCCATCCCAGGAAGCCTAGACTGGTTTATGAGCCGTCTTCTGAGCTCACTTTATCAATCATGATTGCTTATTGGCTGGCAGCCTAGGTCTCTCCTGAGATGTAGAGTTGTGCCCTTTCTGTAGCATCCTCAGCAGCGTCTAGAGAGCCTAGTCGTAGTGTGTGTGCAGGGCACAGCTGGGAAACGGACTGAAGGGGAGGTTGTTAGTACCACGTAGGCAGCCGCAGGCTACTTGGCATTCTTGGCTGACCTCAAACTAGCTATGTGGTAGAGGATAGCCTCGAACTTCTGATTCTCTTGCCTGCCTACCCAAAATGCTAGGATTAGAGGGGTGTGTCATGACACCCTGCTTTAAAAGATGCTGGGATCAAACCCAAATTAACGGCCTTTGTGGCTGTGACAAAACACCATGACCAAAAGCAACTTAAGGAAGGAAGAGTTTAGTTTGGCTTACAGTTCCAAATAGAGTCCATCGTGGTGGGGGAGGCACGGCAGCAGGTGGCGAGAGCAAGCAGCTGAGAGATCACGTCGCTAAGCTTATGCAAAAGCAGAGAGTGAACTGCAAGCGAGGTTATAACCTCTCAAAGCCCGCTTCCTCCAGGAAGGCTCCACGTCCTGAAGGCTCCGAAATCTCCCCAAACAGAGCCATCAACTGAAGAGCAAGTGCTCAGATACCTTTGCCTTTGGAGACCATCTCTCATTCAACCCCCCCCATTCTACCGCCCATAAGCTCCTGTGGCCATTTCATGATGCAGAATGCAAAAGTCCCCAAAGACTTTCTTAGTCTCAACACTATTGAAAAGTTCAAAGCCCAGAGTTTCTTCTGAGACTCTGTGCAATAGCCCCATATAATTAAAAAAAAAACAACTACATACTTCTAACATACAGTGGCACAGAATATTCATTACCCTTACAAAAAGGAGGAATTGGGGCACAGTGAGGAAATAGTGGACCAAAGCAAGACTGAGATCCAGCTGGGCAATCTTCAGACCCTGTAAGTTCCCCGTCTGGCGTCTGAGGCTTTAGTAGCCACGGGCTAAGATGGCTCCAACTCTCCAACTTTGGTGCCTGCATCATACATCTCTCTCTTAATCTGGTTCCAGCCCCTATATGAGGATCTTCTTGGCAGCTGTCTCATGGCTCTGGCATCTTCAACATCTTGAGGTCTGAAACGTACTGACTACACAGAAAAAAGGAATTCATTTGGAGCCTGAAACTCCAGCCAGGTCAAGACTAGAATGAGGTAATCCTGAGCCTGGTGTTGAAGAATTGCAGAAGCCTCTCCCTGGTCCTCAGCTCCCAGTCTGGCCAGGGTACTGGGTTTCCAGCAGGGGATGGGCAGGTCCTCCTGCCCTGTTCTGCACATGTCTCAGGACCTCAGGGCAGGCAGGGAGGCACTGCAATTTGCCCTTCAGAACCAGGCTCCCTCCTGGGAGCATTATAAATATGGATGGAGTGTGGCATGTTTAAGTGCCTTGCAGGGGGAGAGGAATGGCCAGGTCGAAATGCTGATATTTTGAGACTCCACAGGGAGTCCATGCTGCTTCGGAATTAGTCACTCTTTGTTGTGATTAAAGAAGTCCGTGTGGGTTTTTCTTCTTTCTCAGAGACAGGCCATGGGTTCTGTCTTCCCACTAAGGCACTGAAGGAGTTTTGGATCCTTAAGTGCACTGTGCACACAATTACAGCGAATTCTCTAAACGAAAGGCAGGCTTAAGCACACCGCAGAGCCTCCTGATTGCTGCTGCCCTTGAGAAATTAATTAACAACAATGCAGCCTGCTCCTGCAGTTCCTGTGGGCTTGGAGCCCCGGAGCTGCGCTTTGATCCTGGCCCAGCCAAAATCCACCCTGTGTGTCCTCAGCCAAGGTGACTGTTTTTCCAGGGTGTGTTTCAGATTTCTTTTCCTAGAGAAAAAGTGGGTCCCTGAATAATTAAGTGACCCAGCCTTCCCATGGCCTATAATATTTGTTTTAATTCTAAATTATGCACTTTCCACTGCAAGATACTAGGGTGTCTCCTGTATCTTTTTTCCTTCTTACTAACACACATGAAGCACAGACATTTATTGAATTTTCCTTATGTTAATAGCCAGTCCTTTCATGTTGCTTAATTCATTAGAAACTATTCAACCATGGGCACTGTGTGTGTGTGTGTGTGTGTGAGAGAGAGAGAGAGAGAGAGAGAGAGAGAGAGAGAGAGAGAGAGAGAGAGACAGAGAGAGACAGAGAGAGAATTTGTGTGTGTGTGTGTCTGTGTGTGTGTGTATGCAAGTATTTATTTACTTGTACTCAAAATAACCCTATTAGGCCAGTATCATAGTAGAAGAAAAATTCAGAGGTGTTGATTAATTCACTTAAGGTTGCACAGCTAGAAAGTGGCCAAGGCATAGTCTGAACACAAAGGGATTGTTGTAGAAGCCATGCCCTAGCTATGAGTCACATCTACACCTCCCATCAGTATACATACATGTGTGTACACTGGGGCTTCTAAATTCCAAATGTGTTTATTTTATTTCAGTTTGATTTTTACTGAAGAATATAATTGAGGTATAAGTAGACTGTTTTGTTCATACAGAGAAAAATGATTATAATATGAAATCAAGTTAATCTATCCAGCACTTAAATTTCCATTCTCACTTGCTCTCGTTCTCCCACACACACACACCTCGAATCAACTATATTAACAAGTTTTAGTAATTGTGGTTTTCTAGAATTATCATTGTACACAATTGCAAGCTTGTCCCCCATTGGTAAATTCCATTTCTTTGCTTTTCCCATCAGTGGTCGCCACCACCGTCCTCTCCATTTTAATATGTTTGGGTTTTTTATAGATCCCACATGCATGTGTTGTTGTGAAGCATTTTAGTTGGCATAAAGTATGACAGGTTCATCAATGCTGTCTCAAACGGGTGACTCCTTTTATAGAGCGCAATTCAACTGTCAGTCATATCTATCTGTCGTCTCAGTTTTCTCATCGCTGTGACAGAAGTGTGACAGAAAGATCTTCAGGGAGGAGAAGTTCCTTTGGCTCCAGTGATGTGGAAGCCACAGTGTCTGAAGTACCCATCGTTGGTGACATAGCTTACAGCGCAGTTTGTTGTCCTGTTGGTGAGTCAGGAAGTGTTGAGTGCTCAGGCCAGAACCACGAGTGCAATCAACTTCAAGTCCTACCCCCCAGAGACCTCCTTTCAGATAGACACAGTTGCAAAGGTCCCATAACCCCCAAACAGCACACCAGCTGATGAGATAAGATGCAAACACATGAACCTGGTGGGTATATTTCACATCCAAATAATGACATCTGTCTATGCCATAGTTTTCCTACGAATTAATCCACTAATGATTCTTAAGGATTTCCCTGTCTTGGACGGGGTTAATAGCATTATAGCAAACAGTGAATGGTCAAAAAGTGTGTCTTGAGATATTTTCCCCTTGTCTTGATGCAGATGTTTTTAGTGATGGTTCTGCCTTCAGGAACATCCTTCGGTGACATCTCTGTCTCCCGTGGGCTGACCGAGACAATCAACACACAAAGCTACTGTTCAAACATGCAATAACCAAAGTCACTTTGCAGCATGGTGATATTTCACACCAATAAGATAGGGATGGAATGTTCCACTAGCCATTTTGTGTGGTATTTTTTTTTCTCTTCGAGACAGCACTGAAGGAAAACCTTTAGGAGTGGCGTATTCTCCTGGGTATGTCATGATTGCTAGAAAAGTTGGCATGACCATGGTCAAAACTAAGATGAAGACCCTAAGGCTCAAAGATCACTGATTTAGTTGATCAATACAGCTTGGCTTCTTTGCCTTTTACAATTTCATTCACTCATTTCCATGTGTTCTGTGACTCTGATTGAACTGCACCTCTCTCTGGGCCACACAAGGAATAGCAAACAGGAAAGAATGCTTCATGAACACCACATGACCCAGAAATTGCAATAATTCACTCTAGGATTTAGTTTCCCCATGTCTGCACTGAACAGTGAGATCTTCAAGTCAAAGAGGTCCATAGCTGGAGTTTTGTCTATGAGGTGAACCGTATTTCTATGTTGACATATGTGCATGTAATATATATAATTTCTGAATTATCTAAACTCACTCAACACTCAACCCATGTTCATTTCATAATAACTTTTGGCGGTAATTATGGTGTAGAAACAAACATGGCCCCTGGGTGACAGACATCCTCTCTCCCCATGAGTCCTCCGTAAAGGAGCAGTTGCCCCTTTGTCAATCACCATCAGGTGGGAGCTGGGGGGCTATCCATAGACCATGCCCCCTCAAAGGGCAGGGAAGCTTCTGCCGAAGGAGGGACTAACTGGAAGGTGAATTGTTCCAGGAAAGCAAACTCAAAAGGCAGAAGCTTTCTGTTGCTGCCCTGAAATGGTCTGGTCATGCCTCACCCCTTCTCCCAGCTGCCTTCCTGGGAAGGAACCCATCAACACCTGCTGGTGTTGAGCCTTCACTGTGCAGCGTTTGGAGCCTGAGGAATTCCTGCCTCGTGGCACAGCAATTGTGCCCCCACCTACTAGGGATGTAAACACTATGGCTGGTTTTTAGTAGAGGTTGGTTTTAGGCCAGAAAGATAGTTCATGGAATACAGAAACCTGCCAAGCAAGTCTAGCGATCTGAGATTGATCCCTATGACCAACTCCAGTAGGTTGTCCTCTGGCCTGCACACATACTCCATAGCACACACACACACATAATAATAATTGTTTTCATTTAAGGGGACACTTTCTTTCTTTGCAAATTAAAGGAGCATTCAGGCTGCAGGCTTGGCTGCCATGCAGCTTCCTCCACGGTCTGGTGGCTGACAGATGAGAAAGCTCCATGTGTGCACTCTGGGCAGAGCAGCCTCCCAGATGGAGATAAGGACGGACACCTCTCTCTTAGACAAGGAGCCTCTGTGGGAGCGTAAAGCCGCCCAGGGCAGAAGCTCCAGGGTGCCCTGTGAAAAAGCCACCAGGGCCCTTGCTGTGCAGTCAAGGGAGGCTGGTGGGCTGGGTGCTGTTAGCAGCCAGGAGTAAAACATACAGTTCATGCTCCACAATACAGAGCATCCATCCAGACAGGAAGTCTGACAGCCGCCTCTCTGCCAATGTGCCTTTGCCATTTCGAAGGTCTTAAGCCATCGTTGTTCATTCTTGTGCTCTTCCTGAGCCTGGGAGGGGGGCTCATTGCTCTGCCATCCTCCCCGCTCCATCCTCCCCCCTGTACCAGCATCTGCCTCCCTTCCTGCTCCCACCTGTCAGCTGTGGCAGGCATTTGGTCATATCTTTCTCAGAAACTGTCTTCTAAGCAGCTGACATGGTCACATTGGATAAAGGTCACTTGGTAGGTTTGGGTAGGAGATAGTTAGAGATGGGGGAGTAGGGCTAGATTCTGGTTTCTGCTGCCACCTTAGGCAACTCTAAGCCTTTGCAGCTGTAGCAGTTCCCTTTGCTCATTCTCATTCTTTGGTGCTAACTAATGTATGCCTCTTGCTTCCTGTGTTTCCCAGGCCCTGTCTGTGCCAGGCATGACTAATCAGTCGCTGTACTGTACCTTAAATACGGCCTCACCAACCTTAGTACAAAGCTCTGATGATGACTGCTCAATGATTTGAAGGTTACTCAAGATGAAACTGATTTACCACTCTACTCTAAAGCAAGGCATCACCTGAGAAAGGAGTGGAATTCAGAGCAAAGAATAGGCCAGGGCCCTCAAAAACTAGATAGGTAGATAGATGATGGATGGATGGATAGATAGATAGATAGATAGATAGATAGATAGATAGATAGATGATAGATAGACAGACTTTTTTAAAGTCAGCCAGGGGGAGCTAGAGAGATTGATTAGTGGTTAAGAGAACTTGCTATTTTTACCAAGGACCCAGATTTGATTCCCATCACCCACATGGCATCCAACAATCATCTACAAACAAAATTCCAAGGAGATCTATCTGCCTCTTCTTCTGGCCTGCACAGGCACTGTATGCATGGGACACATGTATTCAGGCAAAACATTCATACACATAAATAAAATAGGTCCTTCTTTTTTATTTTAAAAAGCTTCCAAATGTGGCAGCACATGCCTACAATAAGAGTACTTGGAAAGCTAAGGCAGGAGGATTGCTGTGAGTTTGAGGCCAACCTTGGCTACATAGTAAGGCTCTGTCTTTAAAAAGAATATTAATAACTCAAGCCCAGAAAGACAAGCAGCACAGGCATATTTAGCTTCAATGCTGTAGGCTTGTGTGTTTGACTTGGGGGGGGTCTCTAGAGGCCAGGAAGCTAGAAGGGCCTGAGAGGTGGAGGGGGAAGAGCCCTTCAGGAGAGAGGGGCCAGCAGAACACACGGGATGGGAAAACGAGGGAGGAATATAGGGGTAGGAAGATTTCAGCAGGGATGAAACAGGGGGGCGGAGAAAGGAGGGATGGAGGTAAATACCCCGAACCTAAGAGTGCGTGAGAGGTCTTATGGAAATCCACTACTGTGCAAACCTAAGAGTGCGTGAGAGGTCTTATGGAAATCCACTACTGTGCAAGCCTAAGAGTGCGTGAGAGGTCTTATGGAAATCCACTACTGTGCAAGCCTAAGAGTGCGTGAGAGGTCTTATGGAAATCCACTACTGTGCAAGCCTAAGAGTGCGTGAGAGGTCTTATGGAAATCCACTACTGTGCAAGCCTAAGAGTGCGTGAGAGGTCTTATGGAAATCCACTACTGTGCAAGCCTAAGAGTGCGTGAGAGGTCTTATGGAAATCCACTACTGTGCAAACCTAAGAGTGCGTGAGAGGTCTTATGGAAATCCACTACTGTGCAAGCCTAAGAGTGCGTGAGAGGTCTTATGGAAATCCACTACTGTGCAAGCCTAAGAGTGCGTGAGAGGTCTTATGGAAATCCACTACTGTGCAAGCCTAAGAGTGGGTGAGAGGTCTTATGGAAATCCACTACTGTGCAAGCCTAAGAGTGCGTGAGAGGTCTTATGGAAATCCACTACTGTGCAAACCTAAGAGTGCGTGAGAGGTCTTATGGAAATCCACTACTGTGCAAGCCTAAGAGTGGGTGAGAGGTCTTATGGAAATCCACTACTGTGCAAGCCTAAGAGTGCGTGAGAGGTCTTATGGAAATCCACTACTGTGCAAGCCTAAGAGTGCGTGAGAGGTCTTATGGAAATCCACTACTGTGCAAACCTAAGAGTGCGTGAGAGGTCTTATGGAAATCCACTACTGTGCAAGCCTAAGAGTGGGTGAGAGGTCTTATGGAAATCCACTACTGTGCAAGCCTAAGAGTGCGTGAGAGGTCTTATGGAAATCCACTACTGTGCAAGCCTAAGAGTGCGTGAGAGGTCTTATGGAAATCCACTACTGTGCAAACCTAAGAGTGCGTGAGAGGTCTTATGGAAATCCACTACTGTGCAAGCCTAAGAGTGGGTGAGAGGTCTTATGGAAATCCACTACTGTGCAAGCCTAAGAGTGCGTGAGAGGTCTTATGGAAATCCACTACTGTGCAAGCCTAAGAGTGCGTGAGAGGTCTTATGGAAATCCACTACTGTGCAAGCCTAAGAGTGCGTGAGAGGTCTTATGGAAATCCACTACTGTGCAAGCCTAAGAGTGCGTGAGAGGTCTTATGGAAATCCACTACTGTGCAAGCCTAAGAGTGCGTGAGAGGTCTTATGGAAATCCACTACTGTGCAAGCCTAAGAGTGCGTGAGAGGTCTTATGGAAATCCACTACTGTGCAAGCAAGATATTTTGCAAGTCACAACCTCCTGCAACTCCAGCTTCAGGGGATCTGAAGCCCTCTTCTGTCTCTGTGGGCAACCACACACACATAAGCTTAAAATAAATATTTTCAAACATTTTGTTTGAAAGAGGGTCCCTATGTAGCCCAGGCTGGCCTGGAATTCTTGATCCTGCTGTCTCAGTCTTCCCTGTGTTGGGATTATATGTATGCATTACCATGCCTGACCTTTCTTTCTGTTTGTTTGTTTGTTTGTTTGTTTGTTTGTTTGTTTGAGACAGGGTTTCTCTGTGTAGCCTTGACTGTTCTGGAACTCATGCTGTAGACCTGGCTGGCCTCGAACTCAGAGATCTGCCTCCCTTTGCCTCCTGAGTGATGGGATTAAGGTGTGAGCCACGACAAAAAAAAAAAAAAAAATGCATGGGTGAATAACGCTACTCCCAGCAGGCATGGATGGATTATTAAATGATAATTCCAGTGCCATACATGGGATACCTCCATGTGAATTGTTAGTTCGAGAGGACCCAGAGACCCCCAAAATAACAAGTCTATTACCATTGCTCTTGGTTGCCCACCATAAGTAGAGAGTGAGACCATCTGGCTGGTGAAGACATGATACACTTTGGCTGCAGGACTTAGAGAAGTCAAGGTAGAACTACTTGGGAACCTCCCCCCAGCTAACGAGACTTCATTGCTCTAGAAGGTACCATGCTTGCTGCTGGGGGAGTAGAGCCATCAGCGGTCTTACCCAGTAGAGAGAGGGCCTCTCATGCTGCAATACTGCCCTTCCAGGGAAGATGTGCCCCCTGATGCAATGGTGCCATGAAATCCTTCTGATCGGATTCCAGGCCTGCTTCACAGGAGGGAATGGTCCTGCGCATGGTCCAAAGCCCACAGCTGGGAGGGCAGAGGCCAAAGGGGAGAACCTACAACTGTCGTTTTACTAAATGAACATGGCGTCAAACTGCTTTCTGAACACTGATGTTTACACCCACAGATTAGCGCTGTTCTCTACCTTAGTCAAAAGAAGCGAACAGCAGTTATGGCTGAGAATAAATGACTGTTAAGTGCTCAGCCCTAAATAGGGCATCTGTATTAACCCTGCCACAGCTCAGGAACCATTGCTGAGGAGGAAGAATGTAAGAGCTGGAGGACAGGAGGAGAGCCATGAAACACTGTCTTCGGGACATGGCCTGGCCATTGTACTCAGGAACTCACAGTAGCTGAGCCCCAACATTCCAGCATGGATGGAGAAAGAGCCTGTAAGGCCCCACCCTGATCTGGGGAGCTAATAGCAGTTAATGGGTGCGGTGGGAGGGGATGTGTTTCTTCAGAGGAATAATTACTAGTGAGTTAGTTACCCAGGAGCCAGTAAATAATCCCACACTCATGCCAGTGCAAGCAATCCTGATTAATGTCAGTGGGTTTATTTAAAGACACAAAGTGGCAGGCAGACATTTTGGGAAAAGGGTCTCAGAGGGAGGGGGAGGGGGAGGAGAGAGGAGAATAGGAACAGGATAATATGATCAAAATGTATTATATACATGTATGAAAATATATACATGTATGGAAAATATATTCTATACATGTATGAAAATATATTATATACATGTATGGAAAATATATTATATACATGTATGGAAATATATTATATACATGTATGGAAAATATATACATGTATGGATTTGTCAAAGAATAAATATTATTTAAATTAAAGCAATAAGACAATAAGCCCACCTGGCACACCTGTTAATGACACCTACTTATTAAGCAAAAATATCCTCACTTCATTATTTTTATCTGGATGGACTCAGGGTGAGAGGCACTGAGATATACCCCCAAATCAGCAGCAGGGCTGGGAAGATCGCTGGGCAGTTAAGAGCTCACACAACTCTTCCAGAGGACCAGATCGGTCCCCAGCACCGGTGTGGGCAGCTTGTAACTCCAGTTCCAGAGGAACGGTGCCCTGGGTCACTCCGACATGTGTGGCATGCATGTATACATACAAATAAAGATGAAGACAAGTCTCCTTGCACTCTCTCAGAGTGCAGGAGTCCCCTCTGTAGAAATGGAGTGTCTACACAGTTGTAGGGTTCCCTGGCACAGTAGCTTGCTGTAGGTCACGTTAAACAAGAGTTTAGGCCTTCTGAGTCCCGGGCTGACTACACTGTTCGGCTTGGTAAGGAAGAAAAAAGAAAATCTCACATTGCTACTTAAATCACAAGCAATTAATGATTTTTGATAATGCTTGTAGTAAGAAGTAATGAAGCAATGCCCCCGCCCCCGACTCCCGGTGATACTATAAAAGCAAATCCCTTCCCTCAAACACTGGGTGACTGAACAGGGGTCGTCGGGTCTTCCTTGTATTCTAATAGTCCCACCACTCCCTGATGGGAACCTGAGGAGTCACCTAGCCCAGTTTTAAACCTTGTTTGCCTTGACAGCACAATGGACTTCAGTAAGCCTGTGTGTGCTGGTCTTCCTGGATAGAGCAGCCGGAAGTGAAGAGTGTGGAACTTGCCATCCAAGACCACAGTTGTCACCAAGATCTGCATGGCAACCACTCAGGAGGTGAGTTGTCTTCCCCAGAGCACTGCTATCATTGGACAAATACTGGGATGTGTAAAACACGTACCGCACCGTCGGACAGATGGAAATGTGAGGCTGAGATGAGCTCTCTGAGTGCCTCCTGTTCTCATGGAAACGCCAGGGAAAGGATCAACCTTTTAGGGACCACTGTAGGATGAAGGATTGCTCCGGATCAGCAGGAGACCCAAGGGGCCCTTCCCACACCTCTCTGCTTCAGAGGTCTGGAGCAGGGTGGGCGCTGCATGCGTGCTTAGTGCGTATTAACTGGGAGCAGCTGAACGTGCTAAGGACCAGCATGTAACAGATTAGCTCACGCGGAGTAACCCAAACACATCTCCTTGGGGTTGCATTTCTCAGGGCTCCTGCTGGGTGTTCTCCGTGTCTGGAGCCGCTCTGTAACCACAGGCCCACCGCTCACCAAGGCCTCTGCCTACCGTAGGAAGTGGCGCTGTGTTTGTTCACCCGGCGGAGCTTCCAAGGATATGCATTAAACTTGCGTCCCTGCCAGCCCTGGCAGTTTGCGGCATTCTTGCTGAGGAAAGGCTCGTTTTCCTGCACTCAAGGAGGCATGGTAAGGCGAAGGTTTCCCGTTTGGCCACTAGGTGGCGAAAGAGTTCCACTGAAGAGACTGCCACTGGTCCAAGGCACTAAAGGAAAACCTAGACAGGAGTTTGAGGCCTCAAGTGATTTCAGAGCAGGACAGGACCTCAGACATCACTTGGTCTAACCCTATCTTGTTATGTGAGAAAAGGAGATCTCCGAGAAATGAATGAGCTTGTCTGATGTGAGCAACCTTTAGCAATCTGGCCAAGACTACAAACTTGGGCTCCAACTTCTAGAACAATCTTATTCAACAAGCCACTAAGTTTTCCCATTTTTAGGTATGCTTTATCTTGGATTCTTGGCCAAAATCTGAAGGAGATGTGGGCTTGGCATTTCACAATACACAAAAGGAGTGCCAGCCCATGGTATACGCCTCTGCAATGAGCCACACAACACAACCCCTCCTACGTCCTCCAGGCTCAGGCTCAGTCTGGTGACTGTGGAGGTTGAATTCGGATGGGGCCTGCAGCCAGCAGACCTGGGTTCACACTCCTCTTGGCTCATTACTCACCCAATATCCACTGGTGCCTCAGTCTTGTTTTCGGGCTTTCTAAAGAGGAGCAGGAACAGTTCCAACATCGAAGTCCCACCCAAAGACCCTGGACATTTATCAGGAGGACTTACTATCATTTTTATTTAAAACAAATATTCATATGGTTGTGACTGTTTGAATCGAATGTCCCCCATCGTCTCTGGTCCCCAGTTGGTGGTGCTCTTTGGGGAGGTTCAGGAGACATGGCCTGGCTGAAGGAAGTATGTCAGGAGGCGTGGCCCAGTCCATTATCCCGCTGGGACTGTGAGCTCAAATAAAGCCTTCCTTCTATAACTTGTCTTGGCCATGCAGTTTTAGCAACAGAAAGGTAAGACAGTGTTCCTTATTAATTTGCATATGCCCTACCATGTTTGAGGAAGGACTTACAGTCCAAGTAAGCAATCCAGGAAATACTTGAGGTAATGAGGACCCATTCAACAGAACCTATCAAAGTACTTACTGGCTGCCAGGTTTGTTTGTTTGTGTGTGAGTTATTTTGTCTAATATCCTGTCAGCCAGAAATCATATTTGTCTAGCTCAACTGCCCTTTCCCCCACTGACAACTACGTATTCGTATGTTTGACAAATGGGAAATCTATATTGGTGGACCTACCCTAATTTGATTTCTTTTTTTTTCCTTTTTTTTTGGGCTATGTGACAACACCAGGCACTGTGTAACCTTGGTGGTCTCCACACTTCTTATAACTGAACTTGGAGCTGTACTGCTCTGTCAAACTTTTTCCTGCACTCAAGGAGGCATGGTAATGCCATGAAGGGGACAGGTAACACCATGAAGCTCTCAGATCTTCTCTTCCAGACACCATTAACCCTTAAAGGGATCAGGTATGAATCAATACTATTACAAATAAAGAATTGTGTTACCAGGAGGCTAGGGACAGATCTTCCTTATTTAATTGTAATTAATAAACGAGGAATGAAGAGCATTAATCTAAGGGAAAATCCACACAAACCAGAGATTGTAATTTAAATGAGCCTTGAGGTTGTTAGTATTCAGGCATCTGTGCTGGCCTGTCCTTGGGGTTCTGATAGGGTACGCCCTCAGCTGCTGCCACTAAGAGTACCCCCTGTGCACATTCACTATGTTCCCCTTTAAAAAGGCCCTGCCCAACTCCCATCCCTCCCTCTCTCCCTCTCCTCCTCCCCTCTCTTTCTCTGCCCTTTTTCTGCCCCTCTCTCCCCTATAGCCCCTCTGCCCCATTGGTTCCCTGACCAGGAAGGCTCTCCTGCCTCTCCTCCTGTCCGCAGGCAGTTTAAGGCACACCAGGACTCTGGAACCGGGTTCACATACAACAGCCTTGCTTCTCCAGATTGCTGGGTCCCTTCATCCAAAACCAGCATGATTGGTGAGCCCCTCTCCATTCCTCCACCTTGAAGGGACCAGCTCCCCATTTCGGCAGCCATAACAGCCGAACACGCACTTGTCTGACCTTGCCTTGGTCACTAGGAGGTCAAATGCCTGCCTCATGGCAAGGAACCAATCAGAAGTTAGCTGGTGGTGATGTGCTTTACGGATAAGTGCACAGCAATGATGCACAGAGCATAGCAACCACCCTGGGAGGGCCTATTGGTCAACCAGTTGACCAATCAACACAAGGCAAACCCTCCAAGCCTGGAGGCACACCAATCCTGAGCCTGTTCGTACCCCTAGACACTCCCCTTACGCTTCCCTATAAGATGCAAATGCTTCGAGCTGTGTTTTCTAGCCGTCTTCCATGGCCGGTGGATGAAAGACCCAAGCTAACATGGGGTTAGCTCGTTAAACAACTATAATAAAGCCTCGTGCAGTTCTCATCAAGCTTTCGACTCTGCCTGGTGATTGGAGTGACCAAGGTCCTGGGCTGAGATCCTGGAGGCCTGAGCTTCCTTACAACCTCTGGCTGTTCCCACGAATGAGAACTCCTCTCATCTCTAGGGTGTGGTTTCTCACTTTTTGGCTTTGTTAAGTCCTGGTGCCAGGCAACCGCAGCTCTCTGGGGATCATCTGAGCCCTTGGCCCACCCTTTGTGTGAGGACCCACTGGGTGGCCTGTGCCAGTCTGGATCCTCAAGTCCTTTGATGGGGAATGTACTGTGTATGTTTATCTTATTGATTGTTAAATAAAATACTGTTTGGCCAATGAGACAGCAAGTAGATGGGACTAGGAGTCAAAGAGGATTCTGGGAAATGTAGTAGAGAAGTGGTGATCCAGGCAGGAAGTGACATAGCAAGGAGACTCATATTTAAGTGAAGGAGAAACAGGAAGGGTCCCTTTATCCCCTTCCTGCTCCAGCGGCAAGATGTGATCCCAGCAAGGAGGGACGCCAATAAGGAGGGACGTCTGATAAGATAAGTCTTATAAAATACATAGATTTATGATAATTGAGACTGAGCTAACAGATGAGAATCCTAGTCATTGGCCAAGCAGCATTGTACCTAATACAAGTTTCTGTGTATTCATTTGGGCCTAACTCAGGCGGGCGGCTGGCATAAAGCTCACACGTGGCGGTGGGGCTCAGGCAGCTTTTGGCAGAAAGATTTATGGTAACAGTCCTTCAGTCCCGCCCCTTGATTGATGGATCACCAAGGCGGCTTGTGCCTTTCTCGCTCAATCCTCGATGGATAAAAGCCATTGGATCGTGTTCTGCATCAGTCATTGGAATAAGCCACCAAAAGACCCCCTTCCCAGCATTTTGTGATCACTTCACATTCAGCTCTACCCAGCTGCTCCGCCCTCGTAGATCCGCTCTCTTCCACCTGCACAAATCTACGTTCTCTTTCACAGGTGGCTTTGCCTTCCACTCATTACCAACATTGCGGTCTCTGGTGGGATTATCCACTTCTGACCATTCCCCTGCATGTGAGGCTCCTTTGCTTGCCTTCTGGCTTTTCTCGGAGTCCTGGAACCAGGCGACTGTGTCTCTCTCCGGCTCAGAGCCCTTGGCCCCCACCCTTTGAGTGACGACTCACTGGGTGGCCTGTGCCTGTCTTGAAATCGACCCTCTCTGAATTCCTGGGATGCTAGGAATTGCAGACCCTTGGGTCTTACTCTCTGCCGCACCATGGGAGCTGTGCCATCGTCTATACCTCCTTGCTCCCAATGGGGACCCACTGACTGTTCCTAATCAGCTATTGTTGCAGGACCACCAGCTGCTGGCCACAGAGCTGGAGGCGCAAGACGGCCAAACATGTCCAGGTGATGGGAAAGGATCAGGTGCTTTAAGGGAGTTGACTTGGATCCTGGCATTTTGCCAGGTCCAGGAGGCACCTGGCGGTTCAGAAGAGCCTGGATAGTGAAGTGAAACAGCCAGCTACCCCAGGACGCGGCTGGCTGGCACCCCAACTTTCCCAGGTCTCCCCCAAAATAAATGACACCACCAGGGCTCCAAAGCTACACAGAGAACCCCTGTCTCAAAAAACCAAAAAAACAAAACAAAAACAAAAACAAAAACAAAACAAAACAAAAAAACAGGTCAGCAGGAAGTAGTCTTGAGAACATGGTGTCCTCAGCCCCATCTCACCTGCTACCCCTTTCTTTTCTTTCTTTTTTTTTTGTTTTTTGTTTGTTTGTTTGTTTGTTTGTTTTCAAGACAGGGTTTCTTTGTGGCTTTGGAGGCTGTCCTGGCACTCGCTCTTGTAGACCAGGCTGATCTCAAACTCACAGAGATCTGCCTGCCTCTGCCTCCCGAGCGCTGGGATTAAAGGCGTGCGCCACCAACGCCCGGCTCTGCTACCCCTTTCTAACACCTCACGTTTTTATAATACATAGAAAGGAAGGATGTGCTGGCCTGTCTTTGGGGTTCTGACAGGACACACCCTCAGCTGCAGCCACTAAGAGCACCACCTGTGCACATTCACTATGTTCCCTTTAAAAGGACCCTGCCCACCTCCCATTCTCTTTCTCCCTACCCCCTCTCTGCCCCATTTCCTCTCTCCTGCTGTTCCTGTCCCTGGAGGCCAGTCTCCCCACTCCCCTTTCTCCTTTTCTTCTTCTTCTTTTTTTTTTCTTTTTTGGTTTTTTAAGACAGGGTTTCTCTGTGTAGCTTTGGAGCCTATCCTGGCACTCGCTCTGGAGACCAGGCTGCCCTCGAACTCACAGAGATCCCCCTGCCTCTGCCTCCCGAGTGCTAGGATTAAAGGCGTGTGCCACCAACGCCCAGCTCCCCTTTCTCCTTTTTACAATCCTTTTCCCCTAATAAACAACCCTGCTGCGTGGCGTCTTTCTCTCGTGTGCTGGTGTGCTGCTTTTCTTAAATTTCAGCAGAGGTGACAGTAGACAAGTAGAATGAAGTAGGGCCAGGCTTACATTGATTGTTCCCACTCAGCATCTCATATTCTCTGCATCCTTAGTAATGAACAAAAAGACCACATTTCCCACTGTCCCTTGCAGAAGGTTCCCACGTGATTAACTTTTGGCCAATGGAATATCAACAGTTATCAGGTGAGTTTCCATGAAAGCTTTCTAGAAACAGAATACAGGGTGGAGATTTCCCTCTTCCTCCTTTTCTTTGCTTCCTATATGGAAGGCAAATTTAATGGCAGGTGTTATCATGGGTGTATGAGAAACTTAAAGCAGCCATGAGGCTGGAGACCACATGCTAAAATGGAGAGAGAGAGAGAGAGAGAGAGAGAGAGAGAGAGAGAGAGAGAGAAACAAATTCCTGATTTACCTACAGAACTGCCCAACCACACCCATTCTCTCTGCCTGCAAACCATGCAAGCATCACACAGCACTCCAGGTCAGCCATCAGAAACACTGAATGGACACTAGAGTATGGAAATCCATGAGCTAGAGCAAATGGTAAGAAAGAGAAACCTCTGTCTTAGATATGTAATTTTTGTGCATAAGAAACATTAGAGGCATGAATGGTCTGAAACAGACACACACACACACACAGAGAGAGAGAGAGAGGAGAGAGAGAGAGAGAGAGAGAGAGAGAGAGAGAGAGTTTTAATTTCATAGCTGAGGGATATTGGACCACACAGAATAACAAGTGATATCCACCTGATCCAACTATCAAGTGGCCTTAGATTGCAGTCTGTTCCCAAGCCTAGGAAGACTTTTCCAGTGAGAACAACTAGGACATTCCAGAAATTGGACTATTTTCTTGAGTGAAGCTGCAAGAGAAGTTGGTTATTGAAAAATTCTTTCCTGGTGGGAAAATGAAAATATCGTTCCCTTTCTTTGCTGTAAGAAGTTTTCTTAAAATATCTTATATGCAAGTCGTGTTAGGGGGCACTTTCTACAAAAGTCTACACCATATTTAGACATTCTGTCAAAGCAAAAAGCAGTCAGGCCATTCTGGGCTGGGAGAAGACTCAGTTGATATTTTTAGCTCAGATAGAAACCTCTCTAAGCAGACTATGAATTGTCATTGCTTAAGATTTTAAAGTTAGAAGTACAAAATCCCTGTAAAAATATTTATGGTAGTTTAAATGTAATTAGCCCCAATAATCTCAGAGGGAATGGCACTATTAGGATGTATTATGACTTTGTCGGAGGGGGGAAGTCCTTGTTGGAGGAAGGGTGCCATTGTGGGCGTGGGCTTTGATGTTTCCTGTGCTCAAGACACCACCCAGTATCACAATCAACTTCCTGTTGCCTGCAGGACTCTCAGCTCCAGCACCATGTCCGCCTGCATGCCGCCATGCCCTACACCATGACGCCAATGGACTAACTTCTGAACTGCAAACGAGCCTCAATTAAATGTTTTTTTTTTTATAAGAGCTGACATGGTCATGGTGTCTCTTCACAGAAAAAAAAATACCCTGGCTAAGACAATATTAATCTGCTCATTTTTTTTTTATCTGTGGAAGAGGGTAGGTACTAGACATGATGGTGGCTAAGAAGTTATTTTGTGAAAGCTCTGGGGTTAGTTCATTTGTCCACCTGTCACATCTATCTGTCTGTCTACCCATCCATCCACCAGCAGCATGGACTGGAGGGTTCTATGTGCCAGGTACAGAACTCACTGGTGAAAATAAGACACACTGCAGTTGCAAGCAGACTTACATGAAGACGTTCTCCTCATTAAATACAACTTCGCCTAATTTCCCAACCCAAGGGGGAGGGAAGGAACTGATGAACTAGCACTATGGAAAGGTAGGAAGGTAAAAAGCAAACCATGGTAAATATTTATTGTCCCAGGTGTTAATGTGTTAGCCTTTGCAATGCCCCCATTGGTATTCATTAGAAGCTAGGATCTGGATACTCAGTCATTTAATCTTCTCACAGCAGAGAAGTGGGCAGCTCGGGAAAGATTAGCATCTTCTGTATTTGAATGTCACCTCGAAAACTCATGCTTGAAATTGACTTGTTACTGCTGCAGTGTTGCTGGAGGTGACCTTGGAGAGATTACTCACTTGAAGTCACAGCCTTCACAGAAGGGCTACAGTCATTCTTGCAGGAGTAGGCAGCTCACCCTTCTGGTCCCCTCTGTGTCATGGTTGCTCTCTGGTCATGGGACACCTCCAAGCAGCATAGAGCATGGTTAGAAGGCCCTCACTGGGGGTGGCTCCTCAACCCTGGCTTTTCCTGGCTCTGGATTATAAAGAAAGAACTTCATCTTCTTTGTGGATTGTCCAATTTGTGGCATTCTGCTATAGTGGCAGAAATCAAACCCGAAAACATCTCTGTGCTGGTGGCTTCCCTCCATGGTGGCATGCTTATGACAGACCCAGATAATAATTTTGCACACGAAAGCACACAAGGCAGAAAGACAGGGAGGTGGGGAAAGGGAAGAGCTCCTTCCACTCCTTTTATGCTGGAAGCCATTTCCTCAGATTCCCCGCCACGGCCTGCTAGCTAGAGCCAAACAGCATGGCCATCCCCAGCTGCAGAGAGAACCAAAAGAAGCACGTGTCTGTGCTGCCCAAGCCAGGCAGGATGGGCCTGAGCATTGGGTGGGCAACCATGTGGTTTCCACTCTGTCCCATCTGCTGTACTTTAAATGTAGAATGTCTCCTTCAGCCAATGTATCCGAACACTTGATCCCAGGCTGGTGACTCTGTCTGGGGAGGTTGTGAAACCTTTGAGGGCTGAGCCTCACTGGAGGAAGTGGGTCACTCGGGGGAAGGTGGTCAGCCTTGAGGTTTGACCACGCACAGCGGCCTGGGTCCTTCCACTTTAATCATCAATCAAGAAATTGCACCAAAGCCTTGCCTCTAGGCCCATCTTATGGAGACATTTTCTCAGCTGAGGTTCCCTCTTCCTGGCCTGTCCAGCTGACAACAAACCAGCCAGCACACAGGGCCTCCCCTGTTGCCTGTCTAGCTTGCCTGGTTCCTTGTGCCTACTGAATCCCAGACCCAGGGACAGGTCAGTTGTTGGACTCTGGCAGCTGGAATTAAATTCTAGGGAATGAAGCATTCTGAGGAGTATCTCTGTATGCCCTGTATCACAGTGTGCTCTGTGCTTGCTGTTGGAACCTGACATGACAACAAACATTGAAGTTAAGGGTTTAGGATAGAAAGGTTCTCCAGCATTATCTGAGTGAGCCTGGTTTAATCACAAAGTCCCCTCTGATGGTAAAGGGGAGAGAGAGGCTCAGAGAGAAATTGGAAGTATTGCTGACCTTGAAGAGGGAAGGGGATCATGAGCTAAGAGAGATAGTTGGCTTTTAGGAATTACAAAAGACAGGAAGGAATTCCTCCCCCATACAGTCTCCGCTTTGCAAAGGCCTGTGTTGGACTTCTGACGTTTGACCACTAAGGAGTGCATAGTGGCTTGTTGTGGCACTGGAGGGAAATGAATTCTGAGTGCTAAAGTAAAAGCAGGTCCACCCAGGCAAAGGTGAGATGGTCAGGTAGATGCATGGGCCTGGGGGTCCCTATGAGGACACAGCAGGTCCACACAGGCAAGGGTGGGGATGGGGGTCCCTATGAGGACACAGCAGGTCCACACAGGCAAGGGTGGGGATGGGGGTCCCTATGAGGGCACAGCAGGTCCACACAGGCAAGGGTGGGGATGGGGGTCCCTATGAGGGCACAGCAGGTCCACACAGGCAAGGGTGGGGATGGGGGTCCCTATGAGGGCACAGCAGGTCCACACAGGCAAGGGTGGGGATGGGGGTCCCTATGAGGGCACAGCTCAGCTGCTGGGGCTTAGGTCTGCACTTCATGTGACAATCCCTCAAACGAACCAGGGACACAAGAGCCTCCTGCTTGTAAGTGCCCCCCCCCCAGACACACCCCTCTGCTGCCTCGGTTAGGAAGGCACAGGCTAAGGCGCTGACTGCCAGACTCTTGGATTCAGGGCCCCTGACCGCTGCCTCTCTGGTCCCCTCTACCAGAGCATTTTCCTTGCTCTAGTTCTAAATGACTGGCTGATGAAATTCTCTGTGGCTTCTCTGGGAGGCTTGGTTCATTACATCCATTAGCGCTTCCCCCATTTCTTCCCAGCGGGAGATTTTCAAAAGCATTAGTTCAAATGGCAGCCGCCTGCCCTCCAGCCAAGCGTTGACATTCCCCCTTGCTGTGCTGGGGCCGCAGGCCTCCTCTGGCAGAGGAGACATCCCGGTTGGCCTTCCCATGGCAGGAGCTTGTTTCTGGTTAAGGAAGCCTGCTTGCCCTTGGGCTTTACACGGATTGCATTCTGGCTGCAGAGATTTCTCCCTGATTTTGAAGATAATCACTTGCAGAGCCTATGGAGAAAGTGAAAAATACCCGAGTGAACCTACACGCTTTCACCCTCAGCTTGGGAGGCCTCCTTGTTGTATGTGAGTTAATGTTGTTCACAGAGCACCATGGGACCACATGGGACCACCCAACTTCATTAGAGACCTTACTGGGGATCCTGTGTACAGAGATTGGAGACTTGGATAGAGCTCTGAGCACAAAGTTCACCCAGCTGTGGGCACAATCACAAAAAAGCATGGCCGGACGTATATTAAGTCTTTTGTGAGAACATTTTGCTCTCCAAGTAGCTGGTTGAAAACTCACTCTTTCATTGTTCAGAACAAATTACTAAGAGAACGTGGAGGCAGCATTAGGCAGATTAGGTGTGGGCAATTTGAGGCTCAGAATATTGAGAAAGAACATTCCAAATAATGATAATGCCTTCATAATTCTAAATATGGAAGGCATTGGGTACTACTATTTTTGTTGATTTGTTTTCGTTTGCTTGCTTGTTTTGTTCTTTTTTTACACGGGGCCTCATGTCTTTCAGGCAGGCCTCCACCCGTGCTGTGTGGCTAAAGATAACTTTGTACTTCAGATCTTCCTTGCCTGACCTCCAATGGCTGGAACGAGCTGCCATGCCTGGTTCATGCTAGGACTCTGTACAAGGCTTCACGCATGCTTGGCAAATACTCTCTCAATTGAGTTGTGTCCTGGGGTTTTAAAAGATGTTCCTACTATTGAGCCAGAGCTGTGGATGGTGGGAACTTTCAGATACCTGGGAGCCTCCAAGAACCTGTAAGCCAATCATGGAAGATGTCAATTAGAAAATCAACAGGCAGCTGAAAAACCGACTCATTCTGGTGAAGACCATGTTACATTCACAAAACATTGTAAACAGCCAAGATTATGTTACCAGCAGCACCAGCACGGAAGCATGTTTTCTTTGGAAGTATGCTGTGGGAAAAAAATGTCAAAAATGTCATGCTGGGGCTGGAGAGATGGCTCAGAGGTTAAGAAGAGCACTGACTTCTCTTCCAGAGGTCCTGAGTTCAATTCCCAGCAACCACATGGTGGCTCACAGCCATCTGTTATGGGATCTGGTGCCCTCTTCTGGTGTGCAGATATACATGGAAGCAGAATGTTGTATACATAATAAATAAAATAAATAAATAAATAAATAAATAAATAAAATCTTTAAAAAAATGTCACGCATGCTGCTATTTGCTTCCTGAACCTCAGCAGACATCATGAATGAATCACCATACTGTTCTGCATGACTTGAATATTGCATGAAAATCAGAAGGATTTTCTGCATGGTGCCTACAGGGTTTATCATGGGCATCAAATTAACATCATCCACTGGCTCTTCATTCTAAATAGTTCCATAGTGTAGGGATTTAGCTCCCTGTCATCCCTAGGATGTGAGCCAGACAGGTGATGGGAACAAGGGAATACAGTGGGAGGAAAAGATTTATTGAGTTAAATTAAATGGTTCGTAGGATAAGGGAAATCTCTGTAGGAAAGATAATGTTTGAGTTGGTTCATTATGGATAGGTGGAAATAGAGCCCAATGGGAAACTGAAAAATAGTCAAGAAGGTTAAGGCTGTAGCTCAGTTGGTAGAGTGCTTACCCAACATGCATGAAGCTATGAGTTTGCCCCCCCAAAAAAATAAATCAGATATGGTGACATAGATCTGTAACCCCAGAGAGATAGAGGCAGGAGGATCAGAAAGTTCCAGGTCATCCTCAGCTACATAGTGAGTATAGCCTGGGCTACAGGGGAATCTGCCCCACCTCACCCCCCAAAAAAGTCAAGATCTTAAGCCACAAGCAAAAGAGATTGCGCTCTTGGCGTTTGAGGATGTGTAGAAGGAAGCTAGGAAAGGAAGCTAAAGTCTTTCTGGGGTGGAAAAAACTGTACTGGAGGTTCCCTGCAGGAAGTCATGGTCTATGGGTCAGCCAAAGTCAGCTGTCAGCAGTGGGGGGGGGAGGGGGGAGGGAGGGAGGGGAAACTGGGGTTGGTATGTAAAATGAAAAAAAAATTAAATTAAAAAATTTTTAAAATGCTCCAAACAGTGTCTGTCATATGGTACCCATGGTTTCTTTTTAAGCCACACATACTATGATGATTTATAACGTGTTGCCTTTCAGTTCCTTCCTGCCAGCACTCTAGCTGGACAAATGCTGTGTTTTGCTTTTTTTTTTCATAAATGAAGCTTTTTCCCTGATATTAAGAGCAGTCATGAGGCTGAGAGAGAGAGAGAGAGAGACAGAGACAGAGACAGAGACAGAGACAGAGACACAGAGAGATACAGAGAGACAGAGACAGACAGACAGACAGACAGACAGACAGACAGACAGACAGAGACAGAGACACACACAGAAAGAGACTAGCAGCAAATAAAATTAACTAGTTTGCTCATTTGGTTTCCTTTACTAAAATAATAGGCTTTGTTCTTTATTCAGGGAAGATGTTTGGACTCCTGACAGAATTAGACAGTCCGTCTGAAGAACTTCCACGGATGCACACAGCATAGCTTCCCATTGTTAGCATGCTCACCAGAGTGGAGCTTGTGATGCAATCAATGATCAATCATTTTGTTTGTCTTTGTGGACAGGGTCTCATTCTGTAGCCCAGGCTGTCCTCAAACTCACAGCAATCTTCCTGGAGGGTGTGTGTATATTGGGAGGCAGAGTTGAAATCCTGAGAGCTGGGAATACAATTATAAACCACCACATCTGGCTTCTAGGTGTGTGTGTGTGTGTGTGTGTGTGTGTGTGCGCGCGCGCGCGTATGTATGTGTGTGTCTTTATGTAGGTATGTACGTGCTTGGTGTATCTCTGTATGTGGTATGCATACATATTTCTATGGATGGATATGCACACATGTGTGTGTCTATGGAGACCAGAGATTGACACAGACATCCTCCTCAATCATGGTGTACCTTATTTTTGAGACAGGGTCTCTCACTGAACCTGAAGCTCATTGAATCAGCTATGCTGGCCTATGAGCTCCTGGAGTCTGCCTGTCTCAGCTACCAGCACTGGTTACAGACACTTCCCACCACACCCAGCTGCCCAGCTTTTACAGAGGTGCTGAGGATATCACTTTTACCAACTGAGCCATTTTCCAGTCTCTAGGGCTCACTCCCATACTGTAAATCCTATGCCTAGATTATCTAGATTATTTTTGATCCTTTTTAAACACACACACACACACACACACACACACACACACACACACATACACCTTCTTAAAATATATCTTATACTATCAAGAACTTGTCTAGCCCAAGAAAAAGCTATCCATTGAGCCACTGGTTCACACTCTGGCAGGAGTCAGATGTTTAGAAGCCTGAGCTCCACTGGGGGTGAATAGAGGTCAGCACAGCCGCATTGCGTCCCGGGAGCATCCTTCACACTTGAAATGAACGCCTTTCTGGAGGCCGTAGACCTGCTGTAGGAAGCAAGGTCAGCTGGATGGGGGGGGGGGGCAGCCCTGATGGCTCCGTCAGTGGAAGCTTTTCCTCCTGGGCTGTGAGAACACTCTGACCCTGGTCCTGCCCCATCCGACCACATCTCTGTCATCCTGTCCCCTTCATGCCAATAGACACAGAGGCTCACCCATCATCAGCAATCTTGGCAAGAAGCTTTTGAAATGTGTGAAAATAGAGCTTTTAATTTTTACAGAGAAACATGATTGTTTCTTTCAAAAGCTCTCTACTGATTAAGTAGGAGAAAGGCAATTTATTATTTATTACTATTTAATGTTGGCAATTAATCTCACTTAATCTATCTGGTGGCCAAGCTCAGTTCTCACCCAGCACACCGAGGGAACCACAGACACCACAGGCACTGCCTGCAAAGCTCTGCTCACTCTGCCGCTGCCAGGGAGGAGTAGCCTGTGTATTATTTATGTTCCCCCTTCAAAACAAACCCATCAAAAGAACAAAGCCCATCTTCTGCTGGCTGCAGTGGCGCTCCAACATATGGCTGTCACTCCCAGCTCCCTCAGCTGAGGACTGGGGTGGGTGTCCAGGTTGCATGAGGGGACTGCCTGCTGCCATCTGCTCAGTGTTAGTTCTTTCTCTCTGAGCTGAATTCTAATCGTAGAGCAGGCTGTGGAGGAAGAGAGGAGAGCAGAGAGACACAAGGCGTGGTTTGTGATTGAGAAAATGTGGCTCTCCTGACTGTCAGTTCTTACATGCTGAGGCCAAGTCTATTCTCTGGGAGAAGTATGAGACTGTGAAGAAATCTTGGGGTGAAGAGCAGAGGTGGAAAGTAAAGGGAAAGAGAGGGATGGGAAGCTTTGCGGTGAAGTCAAGCCCTGCATGTAGGCTCCTGTCATAACCCATCACTCATTGTAGTGAGACAGCGCTGCCCCCCCCACCTCAAATACTTAGGAAAACTGTGTCAGTGAGGGCTCCATGGGGTCGTGTGAAAAGTGTGTTTTCAGGAGTGATGTGGCTTACAAAATGAATGCTTTGTAAAACGCCACAGGAATTCTACCCTCTTTTGCTTGGAAGTCCAGAAATGAAAAATGTATAGAATCTGCTCGGGCCTCGTGGCGTTAGTGTGGTCCTTGTGAGGTGTTCAGCTTTGCCTTGGCATCTGAAACATGGCAAAGTAGGGGGCACTGATGAATACCATACAGTGCTGGGCTGGAGTGCAAGTGTTCCTGTGTGTGTGTGTGTGTGTGTGTGTGTGTATGCTTGTGCTCACACACGTGCAACTCCTTGAAGTAATTAAAAATACCAAATGTGAGATGTTTAAGGTCTCGTACTGCGTGTCGTTGGCACTGGAGTGAATAGCCCATGTCTAGGGCCACTGATAACAGAAAGCACCCATTCATTCATATTATGCATATTTTAAAAGACTAGGATTTGGTTTTAAAATTTTATTATAAGGTTATTTGCTGAATATTGTTGACTTCTAATTTGAGCCGTATTGTTTCAATTCTAATAATAATTGTTTGGACTGAATTTGTATTGGGGGCCACGCTGTTATGTATGTTGATTTACAGCCTCAGTAGTAAGTACTGTATGCTGTATTTCACAATCTTTTACTGGCTTTATTATATAAATTTTGTCCATTTCCTCTTGGCTTGATCATAGTATAATTTAATGAGTGTATTTGAAGTATCTACACTTTAGATCTAGTTCTGGGTGGAAAAGTTCCCTTATACCGGAGGTCTTACATTGTGGCATGTACAATAAGACAATTGAAAAGTGTCTTTGTCTTCAGGGGTCATGGAGCCTTGTGAAGTCTTTGTCCTCCCGAGCTTCCAGGCAGTGGACCTTGTCACCCCATGCTAAGAGTAATGGCTGTGTCAGGTCACTCACCTCTTGTCTTGAAATGATGGTCAAATTGACAGGATCTAGAATCACAATGAGACTGGACTCTGAGGATGTCTATGAGAGACTTTATAGATTAGGATAATTAAGATGGGGGGACTCACCACAAATGTGGGGAGCAAGGCTCCCTGGGCTGGTATCCCAGATCAAGCAAGCACTGGCATTCATTTGCCTGGGCTTCCTGGGTGTGGAGGCTCTGTGACAAGCTGGCTCACACTGCTGCTGTGATGGACCAGATCCTCAAACTGTGAACCCAATGGACCCTCTGTGTCAAGGCTTGTCTGATACCTGAGACAGGATACCTGACAGAAGCAGCTTACAGAAGGGCTTTTCATCCCAAGTCCACTAATCAAGCCTAGACAATGCCTCGCAGACTCTCCTACAGATCAGTTTCCATGGTGAGTCTGAATCCATCAAACCATTACAACTTCTTTCTCTAGATTTTGTTACAGCACGGAGAGAAATAGCTAACACAGCCTTGGGACGGTCCAAGTGACATGGATGTGAAGCAGATGTGCCCTGGTCCTATGGTTTGTCTAGTAAAGATCACAGAGTCATTGTTGTCCCATCTAATGAACCATCTGAATGGGTGAAACACAGCCAGGACAGGGGAAAGAAAATGAGAGAGTCTGGTATGAAGTGTCTTCAGAATGAGCACCCCACACTGTGGTGGGGTTCGTTTCCAGGGGTGGCCAGGCTCCTTAGGAACTGTTTACTCTGGCTACCGTGAGGCAGGTTCCCCATGGACTCACTTTGATAAGCATCTCGTGGGAAAAAGAGGGGTGCTCCAAGTACCTGGGAGTCGGGGAGGAACAAAGCAGAGGCAGTCAGCACCCTTCTTCTGCCAAGGGCCAGGACATCTTAAGCTTGGTGGGTTGAGGCAAAACTGAGCCAGTGGAAGGCTCCATTTTTCTCATTTGGCAATTTACATGTAGAAAGGAGAATGGCTTTTAGCTCTCCAGCTGTATGAAATGCGAGGTTGGATTTGAGCCCACAGGCAGACATTCGAGGTCCGCACTGTGCTCACATGGACAGCACTAGGACTTTGCTTAGCTACCTCCAAGTGGTGGTAAACCCACAATCTTCCAAAGTCACCAGCTCCTCGTAAGCACACCTAAAGCTGCTGGGAAATATTTTTATGTTGGTCTGGAATTTGCTTACTTGATTGTACTACTGCGGAATTACTTTAAGGGCTGATTAAATTTCTAGGAATGTTTTTCGATGGGAACAGTTCTCTATGACCTATCCCCCTGCCTGCTGATCGTGTTGTAAACTTTCCTTGATGTGAAAGAGCCATTATGAAAACAAATTATTGCATCCTGCTGTAATGCAGAGAAACCCTCGAGAGCCACTGGGGTTTGTAGACCCATTTGCTTTCTTCCTAAATGTTCCCACAGTGCAACGCTCCATGAACTCTTGCTTCCTTTCCCAGTTTCTCTACCTGATCCCTTACTATAAGGATGTCATCCATGTCCTTTCTCACTGTTGTCTCTGCGTCTACTGAAACAGTTCACCTCCCTTTCTTAATTAAATGCTTCTCATCTTCCTTTGATTTTAACCTAGCTCACCATGAGTGCACACACAACAGGGGCCTGAGTGTGGGTATTTGACTTGAGCAGTTTTATTAGCACAGGATTTAAGCCACTTGAAGGATCTCTTTCTTTCTGTCTCTCTGTCTCTGTCTCTATCAATCTCTGTGTGTGTCTCTCTCCCCTCTACCTCTCTCTGAGTCTCTCTGTCTCTGTGTGTCCCTCTGTCTCTCTCTGTGTCCCTCTATGTCTCTCTCTCTGTCTCTGTCTCTCTGTCCCCCTTCTGTCTCTAGGTCAGTCTCTGCATCTCTGTGTCTCTCTGTGTCCCTCTGTGTCTCTCTGTGTCTCTCTCTGTCTCTGTCTGTTTGTCTCTCTCTGTCCCCCTTCTGTCTCTAGGTCAGTCTCTGAATCTCTGTGTCTCTCTGTGTCCCTCTGTGTCTCTCTGTGTCTCTCTGTCTCTGTCTGTTTGTCTCTCTCTGGCCCCTGTCTCTAGGTCAGTCTCTGAATCTCTGTGTCTCTCTGTGTCCCTCTGTGCCTCTCTGTCTCTCTCTGTCTCTGTTTGTCTGTCTCTCTCTGTCCCCCCTCTGTCTCTAGGTCAGTCTCTGCATCTCCAATTCCACCTCTCAGTATTCTATGTCTTAGTTCCTAGGTAGGTTTTGGAATAAATGGGAGAAGTCATCCCTTACCATTTTGTAGTTCAGTGGTTTTTATTCCCGGCTGAGGCCCATGACTCTGTTTCTCTGAATCAAAAGCTTCAGATTCCGGTTCAGGGTTTCACATACACTAGGAACTTGGGAGACAGAGTGAAAAGCTTGAGGGTGATACTAGGATGGTTTGCTTCAGCATATTTCAATTATCAGTGGAAGTTTCATGTGTTTCTTTAATTAACACTAAGATTAGGACTATTAAATAGTATGGTTTAGAAACTAAAAGAAATCAACCCTTAGGGATACAATTTGATATAAATAAAGACAGGCAATTTCCAGTATGCTATTTTCACATAATCCACTCAACCTTGACTCTCATCCAGCATGGATCTATGGGACTTATGCAAATGTGTGCTGGCTGCACCAGGCTGTGCTTGACTGAGTTCAGGAGCTGGGGGCTGCTGTGTGGGATGTCTCTGTTTGGAGCTCTGGATGCTGGGAGGGGACAGTGAGCTTTAACTAATTACACCTCGAATCACCCCCAGGAGGTGGGGAATGATTGTAGGCGGGCTTGGCTGAAGGAACTCAGAATGTCTTAATAATCACCTAATAGAATCTTATCATGAGAAGCAAATTGCATTAAGTGGGCAAATGAAGTTGACTGTGAGAAGCAGAGCCAGGAAATAAAATGCTAGGGGGGCTTTATGTGGGGAAAATCCAATTAACATCTTTTTAGTGGAGTTGGCCCCATGGCTTTTTCATGTCCCTCACAGTGTCTAACAGAGGGTTACACCTAAATAAATGCCTTCCCCATCCGTGTGAAAGGACCTGTCAGTGGAAATGAAGGACATGGAAGTGATGTGGGCAGACGAGGAAGAGGAAGAAAATCTAGAAGCCCCTGGACCTTACAATCCCACTAGAAACAAAGAGCAAAGTGACGTCATTGTGAAGAGGCTTGTACAAGCATGGAAATGAAACACTGCTTTCCTGTTTGATTCTTAACTGAAACAGCTATTATTGTGTAATAACACAAAACACCAAATGGGTAAACTGTGTGGGGATGACTAGTGTGCCCTTGTCTATCTGGGAAACCCTAGCACTGGGTAGTAAGACAGGAAGGTAGCAACAGGCAAAAAGCTCAGGTGAGCACAGGGCCCACAGAGGTGCAATCCAAAGAATTGGAGAGGTGATGGGACCATGGAGGCTTCGGGGGACTTGCGATGCTCTAGGTGGGATAAAGGAAGGCCATCCATTGCTTTTCCTGTTGTCACGACAAAGTGCCTGTCAGAAGCAGCTTCGGGGAAGAACAGTTTATCCTGGCTCCCAATTTTAGCGACGAAAGTCCGTCACAGTGGAGGGAGCATAGTGGCTCCAGTAGCTGGTCCCTGACAGGCAGTCTGCGGCTACTCAGAGGACACAGCCACATGGAAGTGGAGAGTCTAGTGAGAACCAGAGTGCATTATCACCTTTTAGGCCCACCTCCATCAACCAATTTCCTACAGCTTCCATAGTTCCCAGTGTTCTAAAATAGCTACCCTAGCTGGGTTCAAGCATATGAGCCAGTGGGGGACATTTCAGACCCAACAATAACTGAAGGATGCTATTGTTAAGTTTTTGCTTAAATTAGAAGGTCGAGAGATGGACATGAACTATAGAGAACACATTAACCAGTTTATTATGGGGCAGGAGAGCGAGAGGGAGAGAGAGGGAAATGAAAGAACAGAGCAGAGAGTGAGAGAGAAGAGAGAGAGGAGAAGTGAGAGGAGAGACGAGAGTTAGTGGTCCACCACCATAAACAGAATGAGAGAAAGAGAGAGAGAGTGTAAGTGAAGAGAGAATAAGTGGGCAGGGGTCTGTTTTTAAAGGGGTCCTCTACACCTGTGTGCAGACTTAGTTCCCATAGAACCCTGGACTGACCAGGGTACTGCCTGAGTGGATTCTTGAAGGTAACAGGGGCAGGCCAGCATAATGCCTGAACCTTTCAGATCTCTCTTTAAATAAAATAGCTCTGAGAAATATGTGTTCACTGCCACAGCTTTGTTTTAAATTTCCTTAACGTTATTGACTTCATTACAAAATTAACTTGCAAATAAAATAAACATCACCGATGTGGGATAATGCTCTTGTTCTCTGTAAAGATTTGTTTCTCATATTGGTTTAATAAAACACTGATTGGCCAGTAGCCAGGCAGGAAGTATAGGTGGGACTACCAGACCAGGAGAATTCTGGGAAGAGGAAAGGCAGAGGAGTCCCCAGCCAGGTGCAGAGGAAGCAAGATGAGAATGCCATGCTGAGAAAAGGCACCGAGCCATGTGGCTGAACATAGATAAGAATTATGGGTTAATTTAAGTTCTAAGTGTTTGCTAGTAATAAGTCTGAGCAATAGGCCAGACAGTTTATAATTAATATAAGCCTCTGTGTGTTTATTTGGGACTGAAAGCCTTCAGAATAGGGTGGGACAGAAACTTCCGTCTACACATCACACGCCAAAGTTAAGCAGACCCAAAGTCAATACAAATCAATGAACCTCTGTACAGTTAGGACTGTCATTCTGAAGCTATAGGGTTTCACTTTGTATTTTACATTTTCTCTATGGGATATACTTTTATGCACTTGTCCACCATCAAGAATGAAAAATCCATGACAGAATTAGAACTAAGAATCCTCCATTATCCACCCTTAAAAGGGAGGAGGGGGAGAGCAACAGGAAGTCATAGACGAAATCCAGACTGCTCATAGGTGACGCAGGAATCCAACCTGGCTGGAAGTCCAGTGGAGTGTGAGGAGGCCAGGATCCAGTAGAGGGCAGACTCGAGTCAGAATCCAGAAACAGGAGTACAAAGACCTGTGGGCCTAAGACCGAAACTCAAATTCACAGTAACATTATAAGCTCTCATTAGGTCGGATTTTATACCTAATTGTACGTAGGTGAACAGCTGGACACTATGTATGTATATTTGTATGCACATGTATGAATTTTCCATCAAACCGCTCCAAGATGAGAGAACTGCTTTCTTGTTTGTTTGGTGTTTTGTTTTGTTTTTGTCCCCCCCCACCCCGCCCCCCAGACCAGGTTTCCCTGTAGCTTCGGAGCCTGTACCGGATGGAACTCACTCTGAACGACTTTCATCATAGAAGTTCTGTGCTCGAATTTTCTTTTATAACAGGCATGCTTTCCAATGAAACAACTGTCAGTTAAGGGCTTTGGGCCTTGGTGGAAGAAACCGCTAGAAGGCCAAGACAGCCTGTTTACTGTGTAGATATTTTACTGTAACTGTCCTCCTGGGGTGGGTCTCAGCTCTGTAAACATCAGAAAGTTTTTCTGTGGCCTTTTTATTGTTGTTCGTTATTTCCATCATAATACTTTCACTGGCATCTTGTCCTACATCACAGAACATCAAGGAGTCACCTTCATTTCCCAGGTGCAGAAGGACCCCTGGCTGCTAATGACCTGTTCTTCTCACGGTGGTGACACGAGATGACCTCATTCTAACAAGTGTCAATGCCTCCATTTCCCTTTACTTTCACTTTCTTGTCCTGCGGGGTGACTTATAATGGAGAACGCATGTGTGCAACAGGCAGTCAGGGCCACTGTACTGACACTCGGGATGGTGGCATCAGATCACCGGTGACCAACATCAGGATTGCAGGGCGTGGCAACAGCAGCTTCCAGTCCAGGCTGACTCCTTCATCCTAACTGACTTCCAAATTCTTGTTGGTTACCTGGGGAATTCGACTTTTTTTTTCATTACCCCTACTGATTTGCATAGGTGTAGAGGCCAGGCAACTGTGGGAGGCAACCCTCATCTACCGTATGGGCCCCAGAACAGAACTCGGGTATCCGGCTCACCAGCCCTAGCAGAGGAATTTAAATAATATACCATTAAAGCAATTTAAAAGGTGAAGCAAACTAGTTACAATGAAGGCATTAAAGCTAGTAAAAAGCAGAGTAGACATAAACAGGACTTTTTAAAGCATGCAAATCTGAAAATGTAAGATTTCCAAATGGTTAGCCGAAGGAGGTATGGGGGGTTACCATAGCAACGCCGGTCTGAGCCACCGAATGTTTCCAAATGTCTTTCTCTGCGGGGAGAGGCTCGAGGGCAGATTTTGATTTTTTTTTTAAATTAAGGAAAGAATTTAAAAAAAATCAAGTTTAGTGGGTTAAGAGCCAGGCTAGAATGCCAACAACGACCCTCCAAGGCCTGCGAAGTCTGGAGGAGAGCTTGTTGGGAAATGACAATGACCACGTGGGGTCGCTGTTGTTCCACCGCTGCTCCGCCTCGGTCCGGCTCCTTTGAGAAAGCTCTTCCATGCTCCACCTTTGTGCAGCCCTAACACTCGTCGTATTTATGTCTACTCTGTGCCGGAGACTCTGAAAACCTCGAGGTAGATAGAGTGGCGAACGGCAGTCGGTGGCGTTCAGTCTAGGGAGAGAGAGGACTAAACAAATGCAATCTTAAGCTTGTGGTTAGGTGTCATGGAAAGGGTACCACCACCAGTGATGCAGACCGCGGTGGGCGACCGCCTTTACACACGGTGTGGGAAGATCTTGATTGTGAATTGTTAGTCTGAGATCCGTGCTGAGCAGCGAGCTCCCTTTCCCCTCCCCTAAGGAGTGGAGGAGTTGAGCACCAAGCAGAGGATCAAGACAGGGTCACTGGCTGGGTGCAGGGAGAGAAACCTTCCTTGGACTCTGGTCAGAGCTCTTTCATTTAGCCAAATGGAAGCCAGGGAGGAGGCTAAGCAGGGGAGTGAGGCTATCAACTTGCTTAGCTGGCGCCTCACGCTGCAGAGCAGTCCCCCTTCCCTGTGTCAACTGTTTACTCTGTGTTGCTTTTGATGTATGTAAACACTTGGAAAAACCTACTCAGTATTGTGACAGTTTAATACTTTGTTATGGCTGTCGTCACAACACAGACATAGGCCATCAGGTCTAGCACAGCCATGGTGGGCGGGACAGAATTTCACAAGTTTGAGGTGAGTAAAGCATTTGGTGAGAGAGTGCTAGACTGTGGAGAGCAGCCTTCTCTGTAAAGCTTTACATTTCTGCTGGTGTTGCTCTCTTGCATGGCTGCTACACGGAGCGGTCTCTCAGATCCTGAGGCAGAGGTGGCCTCTCCCATCTTAGTAATAACACTGTTTGGCACAGCAACACAGGAAGGGTTGGAATGGGGGCGGGGCGGGAGAGAGGGAGGGAGGGTTTGATGAGTGGATTGAGGTAGAAAGGGCAGGCCAGGCTAATGTGAGGCCTCTACAGGATTTTGGTGACAGGTTCTCAACGTTCGGAGATAAAGCTAAGCAATTTTACAGCCTTCTTCCCTGTGCATAGTAGGGAAGTACCTACTATGTGCAAGTCACTGTCGTAGACACAGGGATGCAAAAGCGAGTGAAACCCTATAGTCATAATGATGCTTACAGTCAGCAAAAGAAATAAACCCAGTGCAAGTAATCCGAATTTTAGCAAGTATTACATATATAAAATAGACACGGGCTGAATGTCATTGGGTTGAGAGATGACTTTTAAACTGCAGGGCTAAGCAGAGTCTCACAAAGCTGACACTGGAGTTTCATCTACAGATGGGCCATTCCCTCCAGGACAGCAGAGATGTTGCCACTGGGGGCAGGATGGTGCTGTTCTTAACCATCCAAAGAGAAGGAACATGGAGCTGTATGGCCCCTAGCCCTTCTTAGAAACCCAGGGCATCCCCACCCCTTCATCCAGACAGCACGGCTTCCCAGAGCAGGGCCGGGTCCTCCGTGGGCCAGCATATCCTGAGTATAGATCTGACCACATACCCCAGCCTTCCAAGCCGTCTACTGGGCTCCCAGTCAGTCTTTAGTTTACAGTCACTCTTCCTTTTTCCTGCTGGGGTATTTCTCCATCTACATACAGGTCACAGTCCATTAGTGGGTCAGGCAATCAATACGGTGGCTGTGAGCGGCATTTTAAGAGCAGGGCAGAAGAGAATGGAAGCTGCTAATGTACATTACATAGTAAAGGTTATATACAAGGCGATAGGGCAGCCTTGTTAGGTGTCCCTTCGCTGGCTTCGGGGACAAGGTTCCTTACTAGATACTGCCATGGCAAGTCTGAACTTTCATAGAATTCAGATCTCTGTTAAGCTTAGATTTTTCTCTGATTCCCAAGAATATGTAAATCAATGATACAATGTTCTAAGCACAAACTTACTTCTCAAACAGATTTTTTTTTTTTTTTTGCTCGGTGTAGCATTAAAATATTCCCAGTTCTTCCTCTACTGCAAGCATGAGAGGATCTTTCCGTAGCTGGCCAAAAGGACTTTATGAGAACACCCCGAGGAACATGTCCACAAGGTAAGAAATATAAGCCAATGAAAGGGTCACAAAGTGTTTGTGCCAGGGAGCCACACAGAGTCTCTTGAAGGCCACCCAGAGCCCCTGAGAGCTGGCAAGCCTGTTGAAGTGCTTCCAGGCTATGCCACACCATTAGGAGTCTGAAAGTCTGGATTCTGCTACTCTCAGATTCAACACAGGTCCAGTGAGGACCTGCTTTGCATGATGTGGGGTTTTGTGTGTGTGTGTGTGTGTGTGTGTGTGTGTGTGTGTGTGTGTGTGTGTTGGGTGTGATTCTCCTGAGGAGACATCCAAGAAATCTCTACCTCCTGAATAAGGAGAGCACAGACTGGTCAAGAAGGCTTGTGGTGGATCCAGTGCGGTGAAGTGAGTTTATTCTGATTACTTATAGCAGCCTGGGCTGCTGGTGGGCAGCAGTACCACCACAGTTTCTCAAAACCTGCCTACCTCGCTCTGGCTACATATGCCTGGAAGTCTACAGCAGAGCTCAGACAAACCCGGTGCAGCTCTGGCTGGTGTTAAAGCATGGCGGTTGGACACAGGCTCCGATGATGGAAGGAACACACAGATGAAAACAGACTGCAAAAGTCCTGAGTCCTGCCCCACCCTGTCACTTACCAGGTATTCTGTCACTCTTGGCAAATGCTGACCAAATGTGGGGAGGATGGTCTGCTTTGCTTCAGCATGGCACAAAGGACAGCTAAACGGTATCTTGCTGAAGGTGGATTCTTGGGACTACACCATGCCCCAAATGCTCATCTTTGGGAAGAGCTGGTGACACCATGGAAGCACCAGTCAATTTGGACAGAACCATCTGGTTTATCATTTGCTGGGTAATTCTTGCTTTTTCCCCCAGAGGCAATGGGAGACCACACCTGCTCATTTATTTAGTTAGTTTATTATTTTGGGTCAGGCTTTTACATAGCCTAGGTTGACTTTGAACTTCCTTGAGTTTCTGGCCTTTAGTCCCCCTTCTGGGAGTATTGGAAATCAATGACAAATGAGCCTGCTATCTACACCAGACCAGCTTGAGTCCTGACCAAGCATTTAACAAGTCAATGGCTCCAGATGGACATTGGAGGACCAGACATCTGCAACAAAAGAATGAGCCCAGCCCTTCCTAGACAGACAAAGGCAATTCAGTAGCTGTGTGACTGAGTCAGCAGGGCCAGCAATAATCAGTGATTATAAAATGATTGCTCTACTACATCAGATTCAAACTCCCACAGTAGTATGGAGATAAGGACGCTGCTTGGTGGGAGCATGTACCAGGCATGAACAAGATTCCTGGGTTTGATCCCCAGCACTAGAAAAGCTAGTGATGCCACAGCATGCCGGTGAAATTCTGGCAAGTGTGCCTAGAAACACGACATGATCCCCTCCCAAGATCACTCTGTTCCAACAAAATTCAGGGTAAGGTTCTAAAGGGAGCATGACACCGTATGTCTACCTGCGACAGCTATCAGGCAGCACTGACAGAAAAGCTGAAGTTGGTTCAGATGAGTGTTATTCGTCTCCCTTTCAGATTTCTTAGACAAGCGATTGATTGCAGATGGACCAGCATGTGGTCCCGCTTAACAGCCACTCAGAAGGAAAGAAACAGTGTGAGCTCTTGGGCTGCAGGTACCACAACTCACAGAATGGGCAGTGCTCACTGTGGTTCACAGCCAAGGCTGAAGTCTAGGGAAGTCACTAGATACCAGCTACTTCAGGGACTTTCTTGTTGCTGGGATAAAATACCCTGACAAAGGCAACTCAAAAAGAGAAATGGTTCATTTAGGTGGTAGTCCATATGGCAGGTAAATTGCAGCAGGGAGAGCTTGAGGAACCTGATCACGCCACAGCCAGTCACAAGAGAGTAATGAGCACACTCATGTTAGTGCTCTGTCACTTTCTCCACTCACAATTAAAACAGGTCTTCCCACAACACCTAAGGAATCAAGTACACCCACCTGGTCATGCCCAGATGGCCATTTCTCAGGTGGTTCTAGTCAAGTTAATAATTATAACAAGTCACCACACAGACCAAGTTGACCCATCTTGAGTTCTGTCATCCACCAGTAGCCTATGAAACGGCTTTTCCAAGGCTCTTAAGTCTTTCTGTAGGATCGTCAAAGAACGGTTTTGTTCAGACCCTGGATCTTATGTTCCAGTGTGGTCATAAGATACAGAGGTCCAGAAGCTCACATGTTTACCATCCCAGATTGCCAGAAAGGAGTTGTGGTGCCGTCACCTCCTGCCTCCATCTGCATCAGTCCAGATGGGGACCTGTGGGGGTCAGCTCGTCTCAGCACATGAAGCGAGCTGGCTCGTTTTCTACAGGACACTTCCAGCCCAGGACCTGTAGGTCACATGAAGACCAGCAGAGTCATAAAGCAACTTAATACCTTGTAAGTGTTGGGGAAAAGTTAATTTTTTTCATTATTTTTGTTTTTTTTAACTTGTTTTTATTCAATTCTATGATGTTTGTTTGTTTGTTTGTTTGTTTTTTGAGACAGGGTTTCTCTGTGTAGCTTTGGAGCCTATCCTGACACTCGCTCTGTAGACCAGGCTGGCCTAGAACTCACAGAGATCCTCCTGCCTCTGCCTCCCGAGTGCTGGGATTAAAGGCGTGCGCCACCAACACCCAGCCTCAATTCCATGATTCTTAAGGATGAACAGTCACAGTGTCAAAAGGTGTCACATCACCATTTTGACCCCAACCAACAGATTGCTGACAAGGAATGTTAGGAATGAGACAATCTGGCCCTTCTGTCTCATGCATGAACACATCTGTTTCTCCTTTAATGACTAGGATTGCCTGTATAAATATTCAAAGAATAAAACCAGTATGACTAAGTAGAGCTGGCCTATGTGACACCACCATATTAAACTTACAAATATTTATTTTTTATTTTTTTAGTTTTTTTATTTATTCTTTGTGGCTTTCTCATCACGCATCTCAATCCCATTCATTTCCCTGCCCTCATATCTGCCCTTGCAAAGCCTCACCCCCACAAATAAAATAAAATTTAGGTGAAAAGAAAAAAGGGAAATGGAAAATCTCATTGTGGAAACTGTAGTGTGACCCAGCGAGTCACACAGTATGCCCTTTAGTTCATATTTCTTCACTTGCAGTGTTCACTGCAAAGAGTCACTGCTCTGGTTCGAAGCCCCTGGTTTCTGCTACACTGTCGATACTGGGCCCTCACTGGACTCCTCTTGGATATCCTGCTGTTGCCCTGTGTTGTGGAGATCCTGCAGCGTTGGATCTGCAGGACTGGTCCCTTCTCTTGCTCCAGCAGATCACAGATGGGGTGGACATTGGGGTGGGCCAACTCATATATCTGGGCCTGGGTGGTAGCTGGGTTGGTCAGCCCACCAGCTCGCCCCAGCCCCCACCCCATCCTCACCACCAGGGTTGGAGCTCCTGCCCTGCTATGCTGTGATACCCAGGCAAGGTGCAAGGACCACTCTCCCGAGAGGCAGCGACAGCTCTCTGGCTCTCATGACTTCAGCACCTCATCCGTGCAGCAAAGCAGGGCTGCTGAGCTCTTCCTAGTGTTGCAGCCGTTGAGACCAATGGTGGGACCAACTCTGTGCAGCCCTATCCTCTATGATTTTAGTGGTAACAGGAACCACGGACATCCACACAGACAGGCTGTGTCAGGGTCAGAGATCCAGACAAGACCTTGGCAACACCGGAGGCCAGGACATCACCATGGCACTCAGTGGCAAGCAGGTCACCCAACTCAGCCCACTCCTCACCGCCTTCACCTCTTGAGATCTGCCTCTTTCCACAGGATGTGAACCATTCTGCTGTTTTGTTGTTGTTGTTGTTTTTCTTTTTAACTAAGTCTCTATTGTATTTTATCAATAAAGACTCGGGAGCAGATGCTGGAGTGTAACCCTTATAGCTCAGAGAGGCAGAGGGAGCACCCAGCTGTTTCCTCCTCTGTTGTCATCCCAGAAAGAGACTTTTTCTCCCATCCTGTCTGTAACAGAAACTCCTCCAACTGGATGTCCCTCTGTGGTGATATTTGCTTGTGATCTAATAAATAAAGCTTACCTGAAGATCAGACTGCAAAGCTAGCCACACTAGTTAGCCATAGGTGTCAGGCAATGGTGGCACACACCTTTAATCCCAGCACTCTGTAGAAGTAGAGGCAGGTGGACATCTGTGAGTTCAAGGCCACAAGATTGATCCAGTCTAAAAGAGAAACAGAGCAGGTGGTGGTGGCTCCCACCTTTAATCCCAGTACTTGGGAGGTGGAGACAGGAGTGATATGGCTGAGTGGAGAGAGGAATACAAGATGGGAAGAGACAGGAGCTCATGGCATTCAGTCTGAAGATTCCTAGAGACATGATCACCCATTCAGTCTGAGGATTAGGTAGGTAGAGGTAAGAGGTCTCGCTAGTGGCTGGCTCCTTTACTTCTCCGACCTTTCAGCATATATCCCAATATCTAACTATGTGTTTTTATTATTAAGACCTATTTCTGTGTTTGCATCAAGCGTAACATACATAACATGTCATCCTTTCTCCTTGTCCTTAATATCATCATCAATTTCCTAAAATAAGAAAAGAGAAACTGCAGCCTTGGTTTGGTACCATTGACTAGGGTTCCCTTCTGGTCTCTCTGCTTGAGCCAGGCTACTATAGACAATAGCTACTGGTAGATCAGTGATCAGTGTCTCCTAGAGCAATCCCCCCTCTCTCTCTCCCTTTCTCTCTCCTGGTACTGAGGATCTGAGGATGTAACTAAAGGTCTTGTGCACACTAGGTAAGGGCTCTACACACTCAGGGGGGTTATTCCCCAAGGGGCTCAATCACTGTTTGTTTTAGCCAGTTGCTTGGAAATTAGTGATGAATACAAAGTAGAATTATCTAGAGAGTTATTAAAGTCTGGTATTATCACATGACTTCCTTGTGATAGTTGGTCTTCTGTAGGTTTTGTTTATGCTTTTGTTTGTTTGATTGGTTTTTCATCATGTGGGGGCTTGGACCCAGGACCTCTCACATGCTAGGTAAGTGCTTGGACCATGGAGCTGCATTCCAGGCCTGTGGTGGGTATTTTTCAGAGATATTCAAATCATTCTGATAGGTAGACAAACATGGGTTCAGTTTCTATAGATACGAGTTTAAATTCTTATCCTGAATGCTACCTGCTAGCTGGTGAGTCTGGAACAAATGATATCTCTGTATTCCAGGCTCTTGGGTTGAAAATGAGGATAATAGTGCAAATATTCCAAGATTTACAATGATGTACAATGAAGCCTGGAATATAGTAGACACTCAAAATGTCTGTCATCATTATTTGGAGGTTAGTGTTATATAAGTATAAAGGGCCGGGCATTGGTGGCGCATACCTTTAATCCCAGTGCTCGGGAGGCAGAGGCAGGTGGATCTCTGCGAGTTTGAGACCAGCCTGGTCTACAGAATGAGTTCCAGGATAGGCTCCAAAGCTACACAGAGAAACCCTGTCTCAAAAAAAAAAAAAACCCAAAAAGCAAAAAACAAAAAGCAAAGCAAAACAAAACAAAACAAAAGGAATAACAGTAGGAGATGAGACAAAAGACTCTCCACAACTTTGTTCTGGTGAAAGTGAACGGATGGGAACCATTTGTCCATTCACATAGTTTAAAATATAGAAATGCAAGTTGTGAAGAAAGCACTCAAATTTCATTTTAGAATGAGAAGAGTTGGATGTGAAGGTTAGATCTGGGTGTGAAGTCCACTGGGAAGATTTGGAGACGAGGAAAATCTGGGAAAAGGTAGAACAGCTTTCCATGCATGAATCTACAGACTTCCCAAAGATGTCTCTGAGCAAGGTTGCAAAGCTGAAGGAATCGAAAGAATGGCTAATCAGCCAAAGCCCCTCTCTCTTAAGTCGTCTTGTGCATTATAATAACGCACAAGTAATTACACCCTGCCTGCCTGAGTAATAGCACCCTGTCAGTGGAAAGATGGTTAGGAACCACAAGCAACTACATTTTCTTTCTAGGTCCTCATCCAATTCTCTGGGGTAGGATTTTACCATTTTCCGAGAATGGGGTATGGGAGTTTGATGTCTGGGCTGTGTTCCTCTGGTGCCTTGTTGGCTGATGCACAAGCCTAGGTGTCTCCTTGCTGTCACTTTCTTTATATCCTGGCTTGTTGTGGGTCCAAGGCTGAACCCTATTGGACAAAGCACTTTCTGCTCTGTAGTTGTCCTCTTTGGGGCCACCTAATGTGATCCCCAAAACTCAGTGTCCAGTTCCTTCTGTCTGAGGTTTACCAAACCTGATAAGGGATCAGGATTGTGTTTCTCCTTGACACTTGCTGGCCTGAGAATGGAACCATGTGCCTCTAGTTGCACTCGGTCTCCCAGAGTCACTAATTGGAAAATGGACACCCCTCTTCATTCCTAGGCTTTTCCCTTCACGATCGATGCTCCCATAATCTGTGGCTTCATGCCTAAGTCACATCATGCATGGCCTGTTCTAGCCCTCCCAATCCCTCTGGCCCTACAAAGAACCCTCTAGGCCTGGGAGTCATTCCTAGGTCATCAGTCCCTACCCGATACCTCTGTTTAGGCAGCCTGGAAGGAGACACCTCACACTTCCATGAAGTAAGCCAAGATCATCTGATATTTTCTTTTCATTATCTTAGCTTCAGAATCCTTAGTTCAGATGAAAACTTTAGTGGAAGAAAATGAAGGAAGGTGTTCTGCACAGTGGAGTGATTGTCCTAGGGTCTGTTCACTCCACATGTCCCAGCAGAGCCCCAGGCAGCCCTGGGTAACCTACTGGGAGCTAGCCTGTCCCTCAGAGCTCTCGTGGTCCCTGCTTTGGCAGTTTATTACAACAGCGATATACTCTTGAGCCTTCTGCTGCCTTCTTTGCCTAAATTCATCCATCTCTGTTAGGGTTTCCCACCGTCTACTTCAAGCTGACCTTTCTGACTAGAAACACGGTTACATGCTGGCAGGAGCCGCCTGGTGTAACGACTGCTCCTAAATCATATTGAGATTCTCCTGTCTTTGCCCTGGGCTCATAGCCTGACTTACATCTTGTATAAGTTTCCACCCCTGCTGTAATAGGCAGTTATAAAGCTAGAGACTTAAGAACTCAATCTTACTACCCCACCGCTGTGGAGTTCTCAATCAAACGTGAGTCTCATGGGCCTAAGCACCTGGTGACAGCAGACCTGTTTTCTTCTCCTGTGACTCCATGGTTGTCAGGTTCCTAGCCTTTTCTAGTGGGACCTTCTCTCCATGCTCAGAGCTAGAAGTGCCTCCTGCACCTTCTCCTGGGATCACACGTCCCTCTGCCCTCCTTCCCAGTGTTTGGCTATAGGGACCTTGTGATTGCATTGTACCCTCCTCCATGGGTAATCCAGGGTTATCTCTGCTCAGGCTCCTTAAACTGACCATGCCTGTAAAGTCATCTAACAGATTCCAGAGCCTACGATGGCTCTGAGGCCACGGTCCCTCTACCCCACACTCCAGTGTCAAGGGGGGACTGTGTCACTTCATTGCAGCCATAAACTGTTACTGTTTGTGCGGATTCCCAGGCATCGCCCTGTGTCCACACCACTGTGGACAGGGCTCTCTAAGTAATACCCCGGATGCCTCCTACCTCTCCACACCGTCCTCTAACACCAGACGTCTCCTTTTCCTTTCTACCCTCCCATTCCCCCTCCCCTGGAAACTCCCAATTCTTCTCACGCCAGTTTTGCAAAATAGTTCATTTTCTTTAGGGCCACTTCCAACCTCAGCTTCCCAGGAGAGGGCTCTGTTGAAGAGGTGGCCTCTCTGTCAGTGAGATGCATCGGTCTTAGAAAGGGCTTTTCATTCTAAGTCCCAGTGTTTCCTGCATTGCAGAGCAACCACAAAACACCAACTTGCCACAGACTTGACCCCATCACCCGGTGAGTGCCTCCTGTATGCACTGGCTGTCCTTTAGACACACATGCAAGGAAAATGTCTCAGAGATGGTTCTGCTGATACCTTTCTGGAGAGAGAGAGGGGGGATGCTGTAGCTAGGGGATGCTGTAGCCACGTCTGCTTAGGGGCTGGCTACAGCATCCCCTAGAGAGAGAGAGAGAGAGAGAGAGAGAGAGAGAGAGAGAGAGAGAGAGAGAGACTCATGCTGAAGTGATACTCTCTAATGATACGGGACTTTTAAAGACTGGTAAGAAGCTGCCAATCCCATTGCATAGCAGTCACACACCAACCCTCACTGGACAATTGGAACACAGACTGGAGTCTGAGTTTTACTCAGAGTTGTGTGTCCAGCTCCTTAGCATAGTATCTGAGCACAGCAAATCCTTATTGCATCTGGAGTGACAGAATAGACAGAGTAAAAAGATGTCATTTATAGATGCAGATAATACAGTGTAGCATGACAAGTAAAAGACCCAGAGACAGATAACGGGGTTCAAGCTTCAAGCTGAAGATCAGAGAAACAAAGCAGCCAAGCCAGTAGATTTCACCTCTACCCAGCTGAAATGGCAGTCCTCAGAGGCAAAAGCTCTCAGTTCCTGTCTCCTCCTCCTCATTTTCCTTTCTCCTCCCAGCCATATCCCCCTGTCTCTACCTCCCTAGTGCTGGGATTGAAGGCGTGTGGCACCAGGTGCTGAGATCACATTTGCGTAAGCTGTTTCTTTTAGAATTGGATCAATTTCATGTAGTCAGTTTGGCCTTGAACTCACAGAGATCCATCTACCTCTTAATCCTGAGTCCTGGGATTAAAGGTGTGTACTACTATTGCCTAGCTTTTATAGCTAACTAGTGTGGCTGGCTTTGTGTCCTGAACCCTAAAGCAAGCTTTGTTAAATCATAAATAATATACCACTGCAGTACAGTCCTCCTTTACCCATGCTCTTTTTCTCTAGTTCAGAAGGGACATTGTCCTTTCCTCATGCTACTGTATATGGAGCCTAGACTGTGCTCCTCACAGTCAGGTGAAAACTGGCATTAAGTGAGCTGACTGATATAGCAGCAGAAAGCCACCATATTGGAATAGGACATTGGTGTAGTCTGTAATTGTTCTCAGCAGATGTTGGCTGGGTGCCACTTCTGATTGCCCATAGGATCAGGAGATCATGGTAATGAACACAGGTCCCACAAGAGGAAGAGGAGGGGCCTTTGTCCTTACACTTTTCTCCTCTTCCCCATGGGCTTCCTCTCCCAGGAAGTTGTAAGTAGACTTATAGGAGTTACAACTATCATTAAAACTAAGCCACTGACTCTACTCCCTAAGGGTGACTTAAATCACCCACCTGGAGAATTACAGTGCACACAGTCATTTCCGACAGCCATGACAAGCAACTGTTAGAAGATCAAGAGCATTACGTTAGGAGGTCGAACTCCAGAGTATATTTCTAAGCTATTTCTTCGTGACCCAGGCAAAGAAGCTATGGCCCAGGGCATTTAAACAATGTCACTAGATAACAGTCTTAAGGAACTTCATTATGAAATAAGACAGAAAGACAAGCTATCATATAAATATGTGACTTAATGAAGTACTATCCACCAAACAATCTTGTATTTGCCACCCAAGACAAAGTGGCCAGTCACCCTGCTCACGGTGCTTTGGCATAAAGATGGATAAAGCCCATGTAGTTACTATTCTAACACTCAAGAGGTTTCATTATAGGCCAGTAGGGATAGATCCAAAATTGGCTCCCACTCTCCCTGAAACAAACCTGTCTTTGGCAGTTTCCTTGTCATCTAGAATGAGGAGATGCTCCCTCCATGTCTGTTCTAAGGCTTTGGTCAGTTTTAGCATGTGTTTGGTTGGTTTTTAAGAATGAGAACCCCAGGTAATTTTAATGGGAAGAAGTATTTTAGAATCCAGTCCGGGCACTCGGGAGTTGACAGGGACCCGAGCTGGTCACTGTATCCCTGAAGTCTCACACACAACAGTTTTCACATTACTGCCCAGGTTAGCCTAGAAGTCACTGTGCAGCCCAGGTTACCTTCAAGTTTCCACCAGCCCTGCCTTAGACTCCAGAGTGTGGGGATTATAGGTGTGGGCCACCATACCCAGCTCAGACTTGTTCCTTAAAGATAAAAATTCTTCCCTTGTTCTTACTGACAGTTTCCATTCAAATACCACAACTACTGTGCTGGCTGGTTTTATGCCATCTTGACACAAGCTATAGTCACCCAAAAGGAGGGAATCCCAATTGAGAATGCCTCCATAAGGTCCAGAACTAAGGCAGTTTTTAAAGTTAGAGATTGATGTGGAAGGGCCCAGCCCATGGTGCATGGTGCTACCCCTGGCTGGTAGTCCTCCTGGGTTCTGTGAGAAGGCAGGCTGAGCATGCTATGGGGAGCAAGCCAGCAAGCAGCACTCCTCCATGACCTCTGCACCAGTTCCTGTCTCCAGGATCCTGCCCCATTTGAGTACCTGACTTGGTTTACTCCAGTGATGGGCTGCAGTATGGAAGTGTAAACCAAATAAACCATTTCCCCTGCAACTTGCTTTTGTCATGGTGTCTCACTGCAGCAGTAGAAACCCTAACAAGACAAGCACACATGTCAAAGTCTTTTCTTCTGTCGGAAGAATTCAGTGTCTGAGGGGACAATGGATCATAGGATAAGTGGGATAGACAGAATTAGATGGCATTAGCTCTCTGCCACATCGCCTACAGCCAGTCTCAGAGTAACAACTCTGGCACCAGCAGTGACGATTGCTGAGATCCATCCATTTTACATATGTCATGTGTTATCCCCACTCTCCCTCTTCATATGGAACGGGTCTTTTCCTCAGGGGACAACATCTACAATGTTCACAACCCCCTACTGAGGTGATGTCTTGACTCAGTCAGGTTGTCTGATCCATGGTCTCAGAGCTCATGCCTGACAATGGCTTGGGGGGAGGGGGGAATGGCACACCTGGCTCCTTGTGTGTTGGTAGCAGCTTGTGTCTTTTAGTGTGGAAGTCATTTTGCTGAGTATGAATTCTTGGCTTACATTTTCTTTCTTAGGGTGTCTTAAATATGCCATTCAGTTTTCTTATGTTTGTCTAAAGGGCTGAAGACAGTATCCTTTCCTACCCTCATAAGGCACATCAGGACACTGGCATTGTATTTATTTGCCCTGGTGCTCTTGCTGGTCCAGATTTTGTTTTCTTTGTTCTTCACCGGGTTTTTATTCGGTCATTTCACTTTGTTTTCTATTGCTTTTACCTTGTCTTCTCACGTATTTCCTCTTACAGTATTGCACTGGTGTGTGTCAGCTTGTTTCTAGGAATTCCATAGCTTTGACTCATTTTTAAAGATACTGTGCAAGCTGGGCATGGCGGCTCCCACTTGTAATCCCAACAAAACGCAAAGTAATTCTCAGCTATACAGAGAATTTGAGAGCAGCCTGGGCTACCTAGTGAGTGGTTGTCTCAAAAAAGATGAAGAATAGATAAAAAAGATACCATGTTTCATTTTAATGGTATTTGTACATAAAATAACTTTGAGTGTGGTTTGCTCTCAGTTGCTCTGTGTTGATCATTTTTATTTGAAACTACTTCAGGATAGCTTATACAACATGTGTGATGATCTTCAGAATTAAAATGGAGTCAACTCTAAAAGAGCCTGAAGCCAGTGGCTCATAAATGAAGTGTTCTCACAACAAAGGCTGGATAATAACTGTCATAAAGACTGTGTGAGGCTGGCAAACCCCACCCTGGGGTCTGCAGGCAAACTGAATTGGTCCCTGAGGACCCAGGGACCCTGACTCTGCTGAGATAGCGGGGCTATTCTGGCCCCCACAGAGTGCAGAGGTGAGCTTCTTTGACCCCTGACTTGGACCCAACTTCTGCCTGCCCACACTGGGAACTCCTGCCCAGGGGTCTGCAGGCAGGTCGACTCGGCCCCTGAGGACCAAGCAACCCAGAGTCTGCTGACATCTCTGTGCCAGTCCTGCTCTCATCCACCTGGAGAGCAAATGCCTCAGACCTGCCTGCACCCAACTTGAAATCCATCAGAGTATCAAAGTCAATTGCACACACCTGAAGAGAACACCGGACCCATACACACCAGGAAAGGAAGTGACACCACCTGCACCCACTGGAAGAAGAGATGGGAAGACGACCATATAAGAACACATCCAACAACAGGAGTCTAGAGACTCTACACCAGCAAGACATGAACATCCCAACACAGATGAAGCAGAAGAGAGCAACCTTAAAAACAACTTCATGCAGATGATAGAGATGGTAAGAGAGGAAATGAGAAAATCCTTCAGAGAAATGGAAGAAAAGACGAACCAAAAGATACAAGAAATTAAGGAAAGCCAAAAAAGCCAAGAAAACACAACAAAACAGCTGAAGGAAACAGTTCAGGACCTAAAACCTGAATTAGAGACAATAAAGAAAGCGCAAATTGAGGGAATGCTGGAAATAGAAAAGCTGAGTAAACAATCAGGAACTACAGATGCAAGCATAACCAACAGAATACAAGAGATGGAAGGCAGAATCTCAGATGCTGAAGATAAACTAGAGGAAATAAACTCATCAAGCAAAGAAAATCAGAAGTCCAACAAATCCATAACACAAAATATCCAGGAAATATGGGACACCGTGAAAAGACCAAACCTAAGGATAATAGGTATAGAAGAAGGTGAAGAAACCCAACTCAAAGGTGCAGAAAACATATTCAACAAAATCATAGAAGAAAACTTTCCCAACCTAAAGAAAGACATGCCAATGAAAGTACAAAGAAGTGTACAGGATGCCAAATAGAGTGGATCACAAAAGAAAGTCCCCTCGTCACATAATAATTAAAACACCAAACATACAGAATAAAGAAAAAATATTAAGAACAGCAAGGGAAAAAGGCCAACTAACATATAAAGGAAACCTATCAGAATTACACCAGACTTCTACATGGAAACTCTGAAAGCCAGAAGGACCTGGATAGATATTCTACCAACTCTGAGAGAACATGGATGCCAGCCCAGACTACTATACCCAGCAAAGCTTTCAATCACTATAAATGGAGAAAACAAGATATTCCACGACAAAACCAGATTTAAACAATACATAACCACTAATCCAGCCCTACAGAATGTACTGGAAGGAAAACTCCAAACTAAGGAAATTAACTACACTCACATAACATAGGCAATAGATAATCCCACTCTTCAAAAACACAAAATAAAAGGCAGGGTAAATCCACATACAATACCAGTACCAACAACAAATCAAAACCAAACAAGAATAAACACTCAATGGAGCTTAATTTCCCTCAATATTAATGGTCTTAACTCCTTTATAAAAAGACACAGGCTAACAGATTGGATACAAAGACAGAATCCATCCTTCTGCTGCATACAAGAAACACATTTCAAATTCAAAGACAGAGTAAAGGTTTTGGATAAGATATTCCAATCAAATGGACCCAAGAAATGAGCTGGGGTAGCTATCCTTGTATCTAACAAATTAGACTTCAAACTAAAATCAATCAAAAGAGATGAAGAAGGTCATTTCATATTCATCACAGGAAAAATCCCTCAGGAAGAAGTCTCAATTCTAAACATCTATGCCCCAAATACAAAGGCACCAACATTTGTAAAAGAAACATTAAAACCCAAATCACAAATAAGACCTTACACAGTTATAGTGAGAGACTTCAACACCCCACTCTTACCACTGGACAGGACCACCAGACAGAAACTTAACAAAGAGACAAAGGAACCAACAGAAGTTCTGACACAATTGGGATTAACAGATATTAATAGAACTTTCTATCCAAACACAAAAGAATACACCTTCTTTTCAGCATCACATGGAACCTTCTCAAAAATCGACCACATACTCGGCAACATAGCAAACCTCAACAGGTACAAAAAAATTGGAATAATCCCCTGTGTCTTATCAGACCACCATGCTTTAAAGTTAGAATTCAAAAACAACACAAATTGCAGAAAACCCACCAACTCATGGAAATTGAACAACACACAATTACACCATTCCTGGGTCAAGAAAGAAATAAAGAAAGAAATTAAAGACTTCCTAGAATTCAATGAAAATGAAGACACAACATACCCATCCTGGAGGCCTGGGCTTTCTGGGGGTCTTACACTATGTATACATTTTTATGTGAACATATTTTCTGTTTTCCCAAGTTCAGTCTTAATTTCAAATAAATAAGTTTGTCTACAATATTTCATGGGGACAAACATACTTAGATTCCATCCATTGCTTATATAAGCTTCAGTTTTAATTTGGAATATTTTATTTGATTTGGCTATTCTACCTAGGTGAGACCAAGCCAAAAAAAAAAAAAAAGTAAAATAATATGAGATAGAGCCAGGGGCAAATTCTATCACTATTGCAGAAATCAAAACTCATGATTGTCAATCTCTTCTTGGGAAGGAGGAGGACAGTATTGAATATTTACAAGGGAGGCACCACCCACACGTGATACAGAAGAGAAAGGAAACTGTAGGCTCACACCTCTGATAAGCACAGATGACAATGTCTCTGTCTTAGGGCTTCTATTATTCCAAAGAGACACCATGACCTCGTCACTCTTACAAAGGGAAACATTTAACTGAGGTGGAGGCTTACAGTTTCAGGGGTTTAGTTCATTATCATCCTTGGGAGCATAGCAGTGTGCAGGTAGGCATGGTACTGGAGAGTTCTACATCTGGATCCAAAGACAACCGGAAGTGAACTGAGACACTGGGTGTGGCTTGAGCATTCATGAGACCTCAAAGCCTACCTTCACAGTGACACACTTCCTCCAACAAGGCCACACCTACTCCGACAAGACCACACCTAACAGTGTCAGTCCCTGTGGGGGCCATTTTCTTTCAAACCACCACAATCCCCAACAAACTATAAAAGCCTGAGGCCAAAAGTCCACTCTGAGGACAGCAGATGATACCAGGAATCTGCATCTATCAGACTCAAACCAGGTGCCAAACTCAGATATCTCTAGAAGCACCATGAGATGTAAGTATGTTGACATGCATGGCGAAAGTCCATTCCAGTGTCCAGATGTTGTCCATCATTTCAGTGTCCATCTGTTGTCCTTAGGTTAAGCTGCAGAGAGTGGCACAGAGACCAGATTATTTTTCTAATTTGTAGAATATTTTTCTGCCAAATTAACCCACTTTAAGATCCCTTGTGATATGCATAAATGTGACAACCACAAGTAGCCATATTTTCCTAGAAATATCATGTCATAACTTTAATGCCAACATGTAGTGAGCAGAAGCAGGGGGAAATCTGTAGTCTGAAGACAGCTAAAGTGGGAAATTACCAATACGGAGTCAGGTAGAAATACAAGGGTATTTAATAGGGGAGAGCCGTACTTACAGAGCAACCTAGCCAGCCGGCGTGCAGCAGTCTGTACAGCAAGCCGAAAAGGAAACCGAAAGTGCCGAGCCACCTTACCACCTCTCACTCTTCCTCACCCTGACCACGCCCTCACAGTGGCATGGCTACAGCTTCCCCTACAATTCCCCTTTTAGTCTAAAAGAGGATTAAGACTTAACACTGAAGGGATAGAATCCCACACACAATCTTGCCACCATCACCAAATCAAAAACAAACAAATGAACAATCAATGGTCATTAATGTCCATCAACATTAATGGTCTTAACTCCCCTATAAAAAGACACAGATTAGCAGAATGGATAAGAAAACAGAATCCATCCTTCTGCTGCATACAAGAAACTCACCTCAACTTCAAAGACCTAAGGATTAAAGGTTGGGAAAAGATTTTCCAATCAAATGGACCCAAGAAACAAGCGGGGGTAGCAATCCTAATATCCAACAAATTAGACTTTAAATTAAATCAGTCAAAAGAGATGAAGGAGGTCACTTCCTACTCATCACAGGAGAAATCCATCAGGATGAAGTCTCAATTCTGAACATTTATGCCCCAAATACAAAGGTATCCACGTTTGTAAAAGAAACATTACTAAAACTCAAATCACACATAAAACCACACACACTTATAGTGGGAGATTTCAACACCCCACTCTCACCACTGGACAGGAACACAAGACAGAAACTTAACAAAGAAACAAAAGAACTAATAGAAGTTATGGCGCAATTGGACTTAACAGATATCTATAGAACATTCCATCCAAATAAAAAGCAATGTACCTTCTTCTCAGCACCACATGGAACCTTCTCTAAAATCGACCCCATACTTGGCAACATAGCAAACCTCAACAGGTACAAAAAAATTGAAATAACCCCCTGTGTCTTATCAGACCACCATGCTTTAAAATTAAAATTCAACAACAACATGAACTACAGAAAAGCAAAAAACTCATGGAAATTAAGTAACACCATCTTGCACAATTCATGGGTCCAGGAAGAAATAAAAAAAGAAATTAAAGATTTCCTAAAATTCAATGAGAAGGCAGCACAACATATCCAATGGGATACTCTGAAATCAGTGCTAAGAGGAAAGTTCATAGCACTAAATGCCCACATGAAGAAATAGGAGAATAATCACACTAGTGAATTAACAGCACAACTGAAAGCTTTAGAAAAAAAGAAGCCAATACACCCCGGAAGAGCAGATGCCAGGAAATAATCAAATTGAGGGCTGAAATCAATAAAATGGAAACTAGGAGAACAATACAAAGAATCAATATAACAAAGAGTTGGTTCTTCGGGAAAATCAACAAGATAGACAAACCTTAATCTAAACTTACCAAACAACAAAGAGGGAACATGCAAATTAATAAAATCAAGAATGAAAACAGGGACATAACAACAGACACAGAGGAAATCCAGAGAATCATTAGGTCATACTTCGAAAACCTATATTCCTCAAAATTCGAAAATCTAAAGGAAATGGACAATTTTCTGGACAGATTTCACTTACCAAAATTAAATCAAGAACAGATAAGCAACTTAAATAGAGGTTACCTATAACCCCTAATGAAATTGAAGCAGTCATCAGAAGTCTCCCAACCAAAAAAGGCCCAGGGCCAGATGGCTTCGGTGCAGAATTCTACCAGAAATTCAAAGTACAGCTAATACCAATTCTCCTCAAAGTATTCCACACAATAGAAGCAGAAGGGTCATTACCAAACTCTTTTTATTAGGCTTCAATAACCTTGATACCTAAGCCACACAAAGACACAACTAAGAAAGAGAACTACAGACCAATATCCCTCATGAACATTGATGCAAAAATTCTCAAAAAATACTGGCAAATAGAATCCTAGAACACATCAGAGAAATCATCCATCACTATGAAGTAGGCTTCATCCCAGGGATGCAAGGATGGTACAACATACGAAAATCCATCAATGTAATCCACCATATAAACAGACTGAGGGAAAAAAACACATGATCATCTCACTAGATGCCGAAAAAGCCTTTGACAAAATAAAACACCCCTTCGTGATAAAGGTCTTGAAGAAATCAGGGATAACAGAACATACCTCACCATAATAAAAAAATATACAACAAGCTGACAGCCAACATCAAATTAAATGGAGAGAGGTTCAATGCAATCCCTCTAAAATCAGGAACAAGACAAGGCTGTCCACTCTCTCCATACCTCTTCAATATTGTCATTGAAGTTCTAGCTAGAGCAATAAGACAACAAAAGGAGATCAAGCTAATACAAACTGGAAAGGAAGAAGTCAAACTCTCACTATTTGCAGATGATATGTTAGTCTACATAAGTGACCTGAAAAACTCTGCCAGGGAACTCCTACAGCTGATATACACCTTCAGCAAAGTGGTAGGATACAAGATTAACTCAAAAAAATCTGTAGCCCTACTATATACGGATGACACATTGGTGGAGAAAGAAATCAAAGAAACATCACCCTTTACAATTGCCACAAACAACATAAAATAACTTGGGGTAACACTAACCAAAAATGTGAAAGACCTGTACCATAAGAATTTTGAGTCTCTAAAGAAAGAAATAAAAGAAGATACCAGAAAATGGAAAGATCTCCCATACTCTTCGATAGGCAGGATCAATATAGTAAAAATGGCAGCCGTGCCAAAAGCAATCTACAGATTCAATGCACTCCCCCATCAAAATCCCAACACAATTCTTCACTGGCCTTGAAAGAACAATCCTCAACTTTATATGGAAAAACAAAAGACCCAGGATAGCCAAAACAAAACCTGTACAATACAGGAACTTCTGGAGGCATCACCATCCCTAACTTTAAGCTCTATTACAGAGCTATAGTCCTGAAAACAGCTTGGTATTGGCACAAAAATAGACAGGTAGACCAATGGAATAGATTTGAAAACCCTGATATTAACCCACACACCTACAAACATCTGATTGTTGACAAACAATCCAAATATATACACTGGAACAAAGAGATCATCTTCAATGAATGGTGCTGGCATAACTGGATGCAAACATGTAGAAGACTAAAGATAGACCCAAGCCTTTCTCCCTGCACAAAAATTAAGTCAAAATGGATCAAAGACCTCAATATAAACCCAGCCACACTGAACCTATTAGAAGATAAAGTGGGAACTACCCTTGAATTAATTGGTACAGGAGACTGCTTCCTGAACATTACACCAGTAGCACAGACACTGAGATCAACAATTGATCAATGGGACCTCCTGAAACTGAGAAGCTTCTGTAAAGCAAAGGACACAGTCAGCTGGACAAAACGGCAGCCCATAGACTGGGAAAAGATATTCACCAACCCCACATCTGACAGAGGGCTGATCTCCAAAATATACAAAGAACTCAAGAAGCTAGTCTCCAAAACACCAAACAATCCAATTAAAAAGTGGGGTACAGAACTAAATAGACAATTCTCAATGGAGGAATGTAAAATGACTGAAAGACACATAAGAAAGTGTTCAACATCCTTAGCCATCATGGAAATGCAAATCAAAACAGCTCTGAGATACCATCTCACTCCTGTCAGAATGGGCAAAATCAAAAAACGCCAAAGACAGTTTATGCTGGAAAGGATGTGGAGAAACAGGAACACTTCTCCACTGCTGGTGGGAGTGCCAACTTGTACAGCCACTTTGGAAATCAGTATGGCGACTCCTCAAGAAAATGGGAATCAGTCTTACCAGATGCAGCAATTCCACTCTTAGGCATATACCCAAAAGAATCACATTCATACATCAAGGACATCTGTTCAACTATGTTCATAGCAGCACTATTTGTAATAGCCAAAAACTGGAAGCAGCCTAGTTGTCCCTCAACCGAAGAATGGATAGAGAAAATGTGGTACATTTACACAATGGAGTACTACTCAGCAGAAAAAAACAATGGAATCTTGAAATTTGCAGGAAAATGGATGGAACTTGAAGAAACCATTCTGAGCGAGGTAACCCAATCACAAAAAGACAAACATGATATGTACTCACTCATATGTGGATTTTAAACATAGCATAAGGGATTGCTAGCCTACAATACACAATGCCAGAGAAAATAGTAAACAAGGAAGACCATAAAAGGGACAAACTTTGTCCCCTGGAGAAGGGGAAATGGTCATGATCCCCTGAGCACATTGAGAGCATGGGAAGAGGGCAGAGGGAACTACAAGAGTGAGAAGGGAAGAAGAGGAAGGATGCAGAGGTCATGAGGGAGCAGAAAGGTTGAGTCTGGTATAGATTAGAAGAAAGGATATGTGATAGGTAGGGTTTTATTTGAAGGGTAGGAGGGGAGGAGGGGAGGGAGAACGGAACTGGGATTGACATGTAATTCAATCGTGTTTGTAACTCAAAGAAAAAAAAGACTTACCAGTGTAAAGTATCAAAATTAACAATCATAAAGTTGAAATATAAAAAGATACAACAATCTGCTTATGTCACATCTTAACTATCTATTTTAACTAAACCATAAAGTCATCTGAAAGAGGTGTCCAAGCCTGAACACCTCCTTCCAATTCCAACCATAAATAATAGGAAGCTATCCCTAACTAGGTATATACACTATCCTAATTGACAACAATGGGGAAAGGGGGCGTAGCATCCTCCAAGTTACTTCCTGCTGAAATGGGATTCGAGGTCATGATTTGCTGATTTTGAGTCCTCAGCAATCGACCGTACAGACCTAGGTAATCTGTCAGCCCTGTACTGTAAATTATCTTCCAAATATTCAAATCTAGACTCAAATTTGTGATCTGCTACCTTAGATGCTTCAATAATTGATTGAATGGCATTGTCCAATTCTTCAACACTATCCTGGGTATTTTGCACCTTTGCATCTAGTTGCTGAGTAACAGTGCCTATCTGAGTTTCTAGCTAGTTACAGATATTCTTTAGCTTGTCATGGTCTTCTGACAGCCTAGCCTCTAAGGCCTCAGACATGGAGGGTCTCTCTGTGTTTATCTTATCATAAATACACTGCATCTCATCTTGGGTAACAGACAGCTCTGTCTTTAGCATATTGGACATAGAGCCAAGCTTATCATCCAATTTGTATTCCACTTGCTGCACAATTGTGGTCTGACCTAATCTGTTTTCTAAAACCTCATTGCGTAAAGCTGTTATTTTCTTTAAGTATGTGGTGAGGTTATCCTTATCCCTATTCCTCAGTCCTCTGGTTAGTAATATTATTTGTACCAGCAAGCTAACTGCCATTATGGCATATAGGGCGGTAGCTAGCAAATTAGCATCCTCCTCAAACATTGAATTCCTGTAATAAGCAAAAAATATTACCAATTTTAGCCAATGATAAATATTTCGCCATAATTTTACCTGATTTCTACTCCAGATGCAGTAACTATCTTTGACCAGAAGGTGGCACAGGCGTTCAGTTACTCGGCGCGGCGTTTGGCAGCAGTCGTTGGCAGCAGTGGAAAGAGGTCACAAAGTGTCTGTGCTTATCTTAGAGAATATATGGCCTTGCAGCCGCAACCACTGAAAGAGATGCGGCTTTACTGCTGCAGCAGCCAGGGGAAGCCGCTGCTGAAAGCCGAGGTCTACTCCACTCTAGGCAGGAGGCCTCCAGGCACGGGTAGGCCGCAGTCTGAGCGGGCCCTGTGCACGCAGCTAGAAACTGCCTCCCAGCTGGGCAGATGGTTCAGAGAGGCTCAGCAGCAATGGGAATGCACTTGTGTAGTGCAGCAGGATGGCTGCAATCCAGGAGCACCTGTGGAGAGAGGGTGCTTTCCCGGCCTAGGCCACCAGCCCGGTCGGACTGGCAGGCCGTCCCAAATGGAGCCTCGGTTTCCAATATCCCACTCCTGACACCAGATAAAGGGGAAAATTACCAATACAGAACCAGGTAGAAATACAAGGGTATTTAATAGGGGAAAGCCTTACTTACAGAGCGACCTAGCCAGCCGGCAGGGCAGCAGTTTGTACAGCAACCTGAAAAGGAAACTTAAAGTGCCCAGCCACCTGACCGCCTCTCACTCTATGTGACCCTGACCACACCCTTGCAGGCGTGGTCAGACACACCTGTAGCCAGCCCCTAAGTGGGCGTGGCTACAGCTTCCCCTACAGACAGCCTAGTCTAAATACTTCCAGGTCAGTCAAGGCTACATAGAAAGACCCTGTCTCAAGCAAAAAAACAAAAACATCTATTTAGTCAAGACATTATGAATGCTAATTCTCCATGCTATTCCATGTCCGCAGGAGATTCACAGTCAGGGAGAGGTATAGTTATCTTGAATGCTTTTCTCTTCCACTTGTCTTCTGGAAAATGTCCAGTCCTGTGACTGGTTGAGTTTCTCACTCCCACTCACCACTACAAATACCGGGGCCAAATTTAAGGCATTCCACCAGCAAATACATGAAAATGCCGTGTTATGTTTTATGCAATAATCTTTCCTTTAAGTCTGTTATCCTTCTACCCTAGGTTGGTACTAATTTTTTTCATATTATGTCTATTTTGTAAAAGAATTAAATTAATTGACGCGTGATTGATTATAGTCTTCGTAGAGCATTCAGACTGTGTGTTGAAGACAGCAACTCCCAGGCCACAGGAGGCCATACTTTAACTTAAAAGTTTGAAGTGAGGACAAGGATGTGTGATACTACATTCCACACTTAGATGTGAGACTTATGGTGGAACACTAAGCTCTGTTATATTCCAAAGTGTATATTCCAAATTGCTGCATTCAGAAGGAAGGGTCTATTTGGTCAGGGGTTGTTGGAAGTGAAATTTTAATAAATATTTTTATTATACCAATTCCAGATATCTTTGCTATCTTTTCTTACAGCTCACAATAAAAGGGTTATTACTAAGAGGTAATTATAATCTATTTTTAATTGTGAGGCAGTCTCATGTAGCCCTGAGTATCTTAAATTCTGTATTGCTGAGGCTTGCCTTGAACCCCTGGTCTCCCTGCTTGAACCTCTCAAGTGCTGGGATCATAGGCATATGGCATCATTGTTTTCCTTCTTGCATGGAAAGATAACTAACTACAGGATTTGGCAATAGTATAAAATACAAATGCATGTTATATTTATCCTTGTCCATCTGGTTCCAAAAATAAGTAAACAAGCCCTGTGATCATTAATTATGTTCCAACCTAGAAAACACTTTTGGATGAGAATAACTTGAAAATCAGTGCATTTTGAGTAAGTAAAATTATCTGTAATGGGGACAGACCTCTTCTAATCTGAGAGCCTAAAAGGAACAAAAAGCTGCAGATCAAAGAGTGGAACTGAGGAGGAAATGGTCCTCGGATCCTGATTCTCACTACAGGAAGTCTGTAGAACAAAGGAAAGAACATGTGTGGCTTTTAAAATGCAGAGCTGGGAGAGTGGTGTATGGTGGCATATACCTATGAGGTCAGTACATAGAGGCTGAGGCAGAAGATTTGCTATGACTTCAAGACGAAACTGGGCTACATCATGAATTCCAAGCCAGGCTGGGCTACAAAGTCAGATCCTGTCTTGTCTTAGTCCGTGTTTCAATTTCTACGAAGAGATTCCATGACCACAACAACTTTTATAATTTGGGTGGCCTACAGTTTCAAAGGCTTAGTCCAATTATCATCACGACAGGAGACATGGTGGCATGCAGGCAGGCATGGTGCTGGAGAAGGAGCTGATCCGCAGGCAACAGGAAATGAACTGAGACACTGGACATAGCTTGAACATAGGAGACCTCAAAGTCCATCCCCACAGGGACACACTTTCTCTAACAAGGCTAAATCTACTCCAACAAAACCACAACCCCACATGGTGTCACTCCACTTGGGGGCCATTTTCTTTCAAACCACCACATATCTCAAAATTAAATAATATAAAAAAAACAAAAAGAGAATGAAGAGTTGGAAATGTCAGTGGAAAGGAGAGCTGGGTGTTGCTGTTGGACAAGCAGGGGAAGATTGCTGTCACTATAATCACGCGTACAGTCACCTGGCCTCCTTTGACCTGGTTTTGCATTATTTCCCTCTTCCTTAAATTACTCCTCTGGCCTCCCTGGAAGGTGAACAGGAGCATGACCCTGATTCCTTCCTATATAAGCAAGCCTTAGCTGACGTGGAGAAAATGAGAAAGGTGCAGGGAAGAATGGCTCCATTGACAATGGGAGGTATGGAAACATCGCTGCAGGACCGCCCAACTCCTGGGGTCTGTCTCCTCCCCATTTTCATCAGCCATGGTGCCTTCATGCTCAGAGCACCTGTAAAACAGTTTACCCTTGATCCCAACAGCATGGCCTCCGATACTGATCCTCTAATATGCTTAATATGTGCTGTTAAATATCTTAACTAATCAGATTGTGTTCTGTTTTACTAGCATCCTGTCTTACTCAGAGTAAATACACATAGATCTTTGTGTGTCTACAATGCACAGATGGCTGTCTCTAGAGATAGTAACTAAGAGAGGGACCCTTCCAGGTTACTAACATGATTCACTGTCTGAAAGTTTTCTTTCTTTTTTTTTTTTATTTCTTCTGGAAAAAGAAACAAGTGCTTTTTCTTAAGATAGTTGGCTTCTAAAAATACCAAGACGATGTGAATGAACTGGGATAAGAACATGAAGCATGGAACTTTGTAGGTTAAATTAAGAATTCTGTCCCCACCCCCACCCCAGCCAAGGCTAACTGTATTAAATTTCATGCCATCACTCAGTGACTTTCTTTAGAATTCCATTAATGTAAATTTTCTCCTAATGTGCTAAAAGTCATAAGAAATAAAAACTAAAATTAAGTAATTTCAGGTAAGCACCAGTGAGGCCCCAAGTTTTGGGTTAGGCATGTGGGGTCTACTCCAAGAACCCTTGACTGTGTTTTGAACCTGATTAGGAGGACAGGCACTAGGTGTACACCTGAAGCAGAAATTCCCCATTGATGAAGAGGTAGTATTACTCATGAGTTACACAAACTCGGCATTTCCCAGGGGCTATTTGCCAGGGCAAGTTAAAGAGGGTCAGTCCTTATTCCTGGGGCCCAGGCAAGCCTATATTGGTAGGGTGTTCTGGGCCATCTAGCTAAATGGGTCTACACTTTCTTTTGAAATCTTACAGTATGGACAAGTGTGCTAGGAATGGACACAGTTCCCACTTTTCATGTGTTCACAGAAGGAAAGGAATTTTCACTTTTTTCTAAAAAAAGGTGGGGGAGAAGAACACATTTAATCCCTTCTGACCCTTTCTTCCTACTTCCCAAGGCAAAGTGGACTGCAAGGAAGGTAGACCACAGTGGCAACCAGAGTTGGGAGAAGTAAGAATGTCAGCTCTTCCTTCCTTTCAAGCAGCAAGGGTCCAGGGATAGTACCTGTCAGTTCCCCCTCACTGAATCCATTCAAGCCTCTACTTGCCCTGAGCTTGTATCTGAAACTCACAGCCATCCAGTGACAAGTTGGTGGATAGGTCTTTTACAAGAGACAGATTGGGGGGGAGGGGAAATGCCACAAGTTTAAAGTCTTCCCCCAACCCGTGTGTGTGTGGGGGGGGGGCATGTGCATGCCATAGTATGCATATACAGGTCAGAGGACAACTTTTGAGGAATCTGTTCTCTACTTCTAACATGTTTTGAGTCTCTCTGTCTCTGTCTTACCTCTCCCCATTGCTCTCAGTTTTGAGACAGGGTTTCTCTGTTTAGCCCTGGCTTTCCTGGTACTCTGACCTCAAATTACAAGATTTGCCTGCTTCTTTCTCCCAGTTGCTGGGATTAAAGGCATGTACCCCATTTCTTAATCATTTAAGCTTTGGTCAAACCTAATGCAATGACAGATCTGGGAAGGAGAGGGCCAGTGTAACCTGCTCAGCAACATTGTATTGGCTAACCGAACATCTCAGCCCCTGTTGTTCAAACTGACTAATAAAAAGGAGAACAGGTGGTGCCCTGTGGTAAACAGGGTGCGGGGGAGGGAAGGGAGCTGCCACCAGATGGATGATGAGAGCGGAGGGCCAGGGTTTCAATTCTTCAGCCAGAGAACTTGACTGTCTGTATCATGCCAAACTCAATGCAATGCTACAAAAGCACTAGCTGGCTGCGTAGAGATGGTCTCAGGACTGCAGGGGTTGATGACAAAACCATGTAGAGCCATGCCCATCCCCAGGTTGATGCAAGTGCACTCTGGGTATCCTGTCCGTTTACAAGGTTCTGCAAAGATGTTCACAGAGTATATAGCAGAAAATTAAGTTGCCAGCCCTTCCCTGGCCCACAGCCTTTGACTAGAAAGAAAGGCAAGCCATCTAACCCTCATCCAACAATACCTAGAGACACTGAGAGAGGATTTCCAATTCTCGTTAAAATCCAGGAAAACCATTTTGTTCAAAGCTCCTTTTTCTAGTCAAAAGGTGAAGAGACCAGCTCTCCATTTCAGCAGCCATGACAGTAACAGGTGCTTGCTATGACCTTGCCTTGGTTACTAAGAGGTCAGATGCCTGCCTCGTGGCAAGGAACCAATCAGAAGTTAGCTATTGGTACTATGCTTTACAGCTCTGGGTGTGTTTTATGGACAAGTGCACAGCAATGACGCACAGAGCATAGAAACCACCTGGGAGGGCCTATGGGCCATAACAAGCAGTTGACCAATCAACACAGGGCAAGCCCTCAAAGCCTGAAGCCACACCAATCCTGAGCCTGTGCGTACCCCTAGACACTCCCCTTACGCTGCCCTACAAGATCTCTATACATCTGGTTCGAGCTGTCTTTTCTAGCCATCCGCCATGGCGGGTGGATGAAAGACCCGAGCTAACATGGGGTTATCTCGTTAAACAACAATAAAGCCTCATGCAGTTTGCATCAAGCTTTCGAATCCACCTGGTGATTGGGGTGACCAAGGTCCTGGGCTGAGGTCCTGGAGGCCTGAGCTTTCCGGGGGTCTTACAAAGCAAAGAAGAACACTCTCAGGGAACAACAGCCAGATGTTGAAAATGGAAAGCTAGCCATGGACCCGGCATGGGGGTGGATGGAAAAATTAGAAATAAATGTTTCCATTAACCATCGGATTGAACCCTCTCCATCAGGAGGTCTGTGTTCAGTAGAGTCACGTCTTCCAGGTACTTCCATAGAGAAGTATCTCACAGGTCCTACTTGATGAAGACCCCTCTTCATTTATATGCTTTTGTCAACACAAAATCACAGCTCTCGTCTTAGAGGGAACCATAGTGGGTTATCCTGGAGTGGCCATGGCCCGAGATCGTAGATTAGTTTACCTCAAATTCCATGTTTAATGTGGGAGAGGTTTCGTCAAATTTCATAGTTTTACAGGACAAAGGAAGTCATAAACCAAGACGAGTTTAAAGCACATGGATGAGTGCAGCAGAGAGACAACTTCAGTGAGATGAGGGTGCTTTTCTATTGGCCCGAGACACGTCTGCCGGCAGGACTAGCTTCTGGGTTGGTCTGATAAGCTAATGGATTCCAAAATGTTTTTATCTGTTAGTCACAGCCTGTTAGTTCTGACACAGAGGTGGACAAGGCGTGGCTGTTCTGGAAAGGATAGAACTAACTCAAGGCAATGAAATTAGCCTCTGGATAGCAGCGTTCCCATCTCTCCACGGTACTGAACTTCTAATCAGGCCCCCAGTCTCGGCAGACGCAGCTTCTTCTCAGTTTTCCTTCACACTGACTTGTGCAGGTTTGCATAGGCATAGCCTTTGCCACAGCAATGTGATTTGAGTAAGAGTGGTGTGAAATGGACCTATAGCCCTTATGCGGTGCCCACGGTGCCTTGATGAAGAAGGATGTCTTTCTGTTTCTCTTTTATCTCCCAAGTTCCCCATCTCCAGAAGGAGCTCCTTTGAATGCTCCTTTTGTTTACATCTCATCTGAAAATAGCTTGGACCCATTCGTTGGTCTGTAAATAATAAAATTATGGCTGGCATTGGGGAGAAAGAAAGAATGCCCCAGCACCTCCCATAAGGGGCTTTCTATTTAAGCCAATGACCCAATTCAACCGGTTACAAGCTCTGTAATTATCATTAGCTAAAAGAAATTCAGCTGATAGTTCAGCATCTTATATTTTGGAGGAAAGAACACATGATGTGTAGAGGTGGGACGGTTAATTTTTTCTAACCCAAGTAAAGGAAAGTAGTTTGTTTGCTTTCGGTGCCTTAGTGCAGGTGAGCTCAGGGCCTCTGGGCTCCTGACCTATTTGACTACAATCAGTGCTTTCTCTTCAGGCTCAAAGAGATGCTTGTTTTGAGTTTTCATGGACTCACAATGCAAGCCAGCCTGAGTGTGTGAGGTTAGAAAGTATAGGGGGTGGGGCAGCAAAACTTCTTTGTCTTTGCTACTCACCTGATTTCCGTTGGAATGATAACTTTTAAAATTCATTAGAGCAGCAATAACTCAGTGGCATTTAACCTGACTGTCAGGTACAATGCCACCTTGTTCCTGTTCTCTGTTTGCACAGTTACACAGGGATAAAAGGCCTTTCATGCTGTTCTCTGCCTGCTCAATCAGAAAGCATGAATTACACTTCCTTCCCTTGGTCACGCCTCTCCCAATGACACATTCCACTAATGTTTCCCGCCACAGTGCTTAGTGATTTCGTGCTTTTACAGATGTATATTCATAGATTGATCAGGTTGAATTAGGAGCAAAACTGCTGCAAAGGCTGTAGGTTCTCAGACCCATGACTGGCCACATGGTGACTCCCTACATTCTGAAGGATTGGATGGGAAAAAAAGAACGAAATTTCAGGTATGGTTTCTGAACATGCAGTGAATGGAACAATCCAAATCTTGAAGCACAAATGTTTACTGGTTTCTGTTTTGTCACTTAAGAAATGCTCTTCTTGGGCTGGAGAGATGGCTCAGAGGTTAAGAGCACTGACTGCTCTTCCAGAGGTCCTGAGTTCAATTCCCAGCAACCACATGGTGGCTCACAACCATCTGTTATGGGATCTGGTGCCCTCTTCTGGTGTGCAGATATACATGGAAGCAGAATGTTATATACATAATAAATAAATAAAATATTAAAAAAAAAAGAAAAGAAACTTGAGCATTCTAACTAAGACCCGGGGTACAACAAATGGTGACTACTAACTAACCACCTTGATTCTTTGCTTGCCAGTTTCACACCTTCAGTGGCTTTTTGGAAAACCTTTGTGTACTATGGGAGGATTGGACTGTGCCCTGCTCTAATTTAATACATATTTTGGGAAACAGAGGCTTCCTGACTGTGCCTTGACCTAGTGACCCTGTTTTATAAGCAGCATGTGGCTGTGTGTGTGTGTGTGTGTGTGTGTGTGTGTGTGTGTGTGTGTGTGTGTGTGTGTGTGTTTATATGCAGAAACAGGATGATGCTATATCATGTTTGTGTAAATAGACGCTGTCCAGTGCCACCCATGAGACACAGACTGGAAACTCACTCCTAAAAGTAAAAAGTAGCCATCTATAAACTTAGCAAAGCTGACTGGTGATGGTGGATGTCCTTCTGTATGCTGTGAATATATGTTTCTCTTATCGATTGATGAATAAAGCTATTTCGGCCAATGGACAGTCAGGATGTAGCCAGGTGGGAAATCCAAACAGGGTTAGAAAAAGGCAGAGTCAGGGAGATGCCTTGTAGCTGCCAAGGAAGCAATATACCAGGGTATCACTGGTAAGCCAAGACCACGTGGAGACACACAGATTAGTAGAAATGGGTTAATAATTGAGAGAGAGCTAGTCAATAAGAAGCCTGAGCCATCAGCCAAACAGTTTATAATTCATAGAAGCCTCTGTGTGCTTGTTTTGGACTGAATGGCTGCAGGACTGGCAGGACAGAAACTTCTGTCTACAGGCTCGGGAAACATGAACATGTGGGTATATTAAAACTGTATTCAAGAAACAAAGCCCAGAACCTGCCAAACATGCCACACCAGTGATGGTTACAACACCCTCACTTGAACCCTGTAATGAAGACACCTAACATTATAAAGGTGATGGACCCCACCAACCCTACATCTGACCACCTAGTCTGTACATCAAGGTAAAGAACTCCCAAGTGTCCCAAGAACCTTGAGTCGGCGTGGTCTCCTGTGCTGTCCAAACACATTCTACACTTTGCATCTCTGGTTCTGTACCTCTGTGACAGCTTGACGCCATCGTCCTGCTGTTCTGCTGCTTAGCTCTGTAGGCCCCTGGCAGATCACCACTGGGTTCCTCATTACCTCATATAGCCACCTGAAGTGACTGTCTTCCCATCAGTGTCTCTCTGTCTCTGCCTCCAGGAAGGCCTCTTGGAACTCTTCTGTAGCCTGCATATATACAAATGGATTCATGTGTATGTCAAGCTGTGTGAAGTGTAATGAGTGACCAGGGTGCTAAGATTAGTGATTAAAACTATTTTCAAAGAACTCGCATTTGCCAAGGGCCAGACATGAAGGAAATCCAACTACATTCTGAACTACAGCCAACTAAACTGACCTAGGCTTCTGACTTTATTATTCTATAAATCCCAACATTGTGGAAAGACACGTGTCCACCTGTTTCTGCCATCATACCCTGACAACATTGGCGTGTTCATCTGTGCTTGCCAGGGGCTGAGTCAAGGCATGACATTCCCCACCCCTTGTTCCTGATTCTCTGGAACTCACACAGCTATCTTTTCCAATTAGGAAAGTTTGAAGAATGCCAACTCACTTTCTGCTGTAGACTTTTGTTTTCCATTGGAGTGCTGTTGTGATGGGGAAACAAAAAACATAATTGAAAACTTTACAAATAGATTCCCCTAGCATTTCCTTTCTCTATTTAACCTGCTAGACTTTCTATAACCATTGTTTCAGTAATAAGACAGGAGGAAGCAGAGAAGAAGGCAACTCTCCCCTTTCCACAACCCCCTCCACTACCACCACCTGGCCTCATTTGAGTTTCAAAGGAGCAAAAAAATATTCACCATAGCTGAAACGGAGATAGAGTTTTCTCGGTTGGAAGAGAAGGCAGGACTGGGAAAATGATTGGGTAGCTCCTTGAAGCAATGTGCCCTACAGCAGCTCTTTAGGATTAGGATAGTCTGGGGAACGATTAAATCTCACCCAGAGCTTGAGGTTCGACAGAAGCAGAAACCAGCATCTTGTCTCCTAGAAGGGTTCCCAAAGAGTGTGGAGAATGAAGGGGGCAATGATGTTGAAGGGTCTCATGGCTATGTCACTGTGGTGAAAGCAGCAGAGTGATTCGTAGGGCTATCTGGTTGACCTAGGATGCATTAGACGATCCATAATGGAGAAAAGAGAGAAGACCAAGGTGAATAGGTTGTGAGACCTGATGGTTGTCTCAGCAGATGGTCATCTGGAGCATTGAAAATCAGACAGACTGCCTCCACACCTGCATCTCCAATACTGTGTCAATACAAAAACCACAGCTCCCCTCTTAAAGGACATAAGAGATAGTTTATTCTGGAGCCACTCTGAGTGACAATGGCCTGGAACAGATTTAGGTCACCTCAAATTCCATGTTCCAACTTGGAAGCAGTTTCATGTTTTATAGTTTTACAGAACAAAGAAAGTCACAAGTCAAGCAGGTTTAAAATGCATTGGTGGGTACATCAGAAAGGCAGTTACAGCAAGATGGGGGGAACATTTCTATGGGCCCAGATGCTGTCTGATGGCATTCTTGGGTTTTGAGTTGGTAGAAACTAGGGGTTTGCTAAATTACAGATTTTAAAAGGTGTTTATGTATTAGTTACAGGATATTCCTTCTGACACGGAGGTGGGCAAGGATTGTTCTCTGAGGGGAAAGATAAGGAAATTAACCTCTGGACCTGCAATGTTCCAGTCTCTCCACAGTACTGAACTAATCAGCCATCCAGGCTTGGCAGACACAGTTTCATTTCAGGAGTTCTCATTTACCTTTGAATCCATACAGCAAAATCAAAAGAGTAGCCTAGAACCAAGTTTTCCCTACCACTCAGGAGACTGTGGGGTTGAAAAGATTATGTTCAGGTGCAGAATAAAAAACCAGATCTCTGTCTCTTGAACACTTTGATTTGAACCCTAAGATCTAAACTCACATTGAAGGGCTGGGGGCAGAGCTCAGTGGTAGAGTACTAACCTATCACATGCTGGGCCCTAGGTTAGATGACCAGTGCTGCAAACACACATACATTCTCACTATGTTTAAGAAAATAACAGCAATGATTAATCTGAAACTGGAGGATCTCGCTGTACAGCCCAGGCTGTTTGGAATCTTGATCCTCCTGCCTTAGCATCCTCTGTGCTTTTATTTTTAACAGAAGTTTTACAGTTAAGACATGTTTCTTTAGTCTTCAATCTATTTTCAGTTGTCTCATGATTTTTTTCTTTCCCTTTTTGGTATTTTTAAAATTTTAATTAAAATGCAATTATATCATTTTTCCCATTCCCTTTCCTCCCTCTAACTCCTCCTAAGCCTCCTTCCCTCTCAAATTCATGGCCTCCTTTTCTTCATTATTGTTACATATTCACATACTTATCTATCTATTATGCATGAAGACATAAACATATATGTATTGATTTCATGGCTAACCATTTGGGTAACAACTTAGGGGGTTCATGCCTGGGAAAGGCCAACTTTCCCTCTCTCAGCAGTCATTAGTTCCTAAAGTTCTTTGTCTGGCACAGGGAAGATACACCCATGAGTGGTAAAAAAATACTTATTCAAACTAACATCCAAATAAGATGCATGTGTTGTATTTGTTTGATACATTTGTGTCTCTTTTTATCCTGTAAGGTTTCTCTTCCCCCTGGTTTTCTTTCCTTTTATTTTAATTATTGGAAGATCCAGATCATGTGCCCTGCAGGCTTTTGTACATTCTAGTATCTTTATCCCATGGTTTAACTGGTCCCTTGGCCAGCTGTTGACTTCTGCACTTCCTGTTATATTTACTCTCACTTTTAAATCGTTCTCTGTCCTTTGGGCTATCCTCCTGTGTATAACATTCCACGTGCCCTGACTGAAAACAAAACCAACCTGTAGCAAAGGTTTGCTGGGAGGGGGAGTTGTCTCTATTTTAAAGGAGTATAAACTTTCATCTGTGAGATCCAGATCTCGAGTGTGCTCTTTCCCACCTCTCTGTGGTCTAACCAATCACTTATTCACAGATGACTCAGTCATTTCCCAGAAATCTCTCTTGGAGCACCAGCAGACATGAACACACACAAAAGCTTTCATTGGCCTTGCCTTTCGTGGCCCGTATCCCAGTACCCTACCACAGTGCTTCTAATTTCTTTTTGTTTACCAGACAATGCCTAGTGCCCTGGGATTGCTGATATGCCTGTCTGTTCCTATTCACTGCAGGACTAACTGTTTTCCTTGGAGAATAACTTCTGTCTGATTAGACACACTGAATGGCTGACTTATTTCCAGACTAACGAATGGGCTTTCCCCTGGGAGAAGGTGAGCCTAACCCTGGGCATCATTTGTTATACTTGCAGCTGGGAACATGTTCTAAAGCAAAGCCCATGGGAAAGAGGGTATCATGGCATATTCAGAACAGGGGGTTGTGGCTTAAGAATCAGATAAGCCATCCTGAGTTGGCCTCACTGTTACTTTGTGTAAATACTGGAAGATGCCAAGATGCTGCCCCTTAGGGTTATAGTAGCATTGCCTTATGCTCTCTTACCTGAACTCAAAATTTTGACATTTCTAATACGTTCAATATCTTTCCATACCCTGGTATATAAAGAATACATACATGCATGTGCATATATATGCATATATATTCTTAGCTAACTACATTCTTAGATTGACTTTGCTATAAATTTCTCAGCTGCCTATATAACTTTAAATCTATGCTATCTTTATGAAGAGTACAGTTATTTCTATTGCATTGAGTTTCAGTTTATGACACATGCATTTGCCAGCAGAAAGGGTTTTGAGAAATGAAAACGCTGACTTGCATTATCGGAGAAAGTCAATTTGTGAAGGGGAGTGTTGACAGACTCGGACGCAGAAACTGATGAACGTGGTGGCATGCATTGTCCAGGCAGGGGTTTAGGAAGTTCCCACTTGGGCAGAACCCTGGGAAAGATGAGATTTGCTATTCAACAGGAAGCACTGTGTTCTAGCGCCTTTGGGTTGGAAGGGAATGGAGAGAAGGCAAGTCTGGAGGAGAGGCGTAGATTCTGCTTATTTCCTTATTTCTGTGGTCTTGGCAGCTTACAAAATGAATCTCTCATCTAACTGCACATCAGCCTGGTGTGGTGTTGTATTGTGATCGTTCTTAACAGAAACAAATGGGGTAAAGAGAGACTAGGAGTCTTGTTCCCAATCGAGTAGCCAGTAAGTACTGTGATGGGATCGGAGAGGAGGTGTTTGGGTGTCATCTGCAAGTCTGTCCTATCCACACACACACCCATCTCCACTAGGTCTGCGTGTCTCACAGCGAGGGCCACAATGTGCACTTCTGCTGAGCTCTGAGCCACCTTCTCTGGACATTCAAGGGCATACATGGCCGTTCCTCTGTTCTTCTCTGGAACGTAGTACATGGTGGCTATCCAGTGACTACAGGACATCCTTGGGCAAATTGCTTCTCCTTCCTGGCTGGGCTCCATTTCCTCAGTTCTTAAGATTCCTTTTACTTCTTGATGCTCTAATTCTTTTAGAAACTTCAGTAATGGAGAGAAAGCACAGGTATCCTTCTTAAGCACTGTGGAGTTGAGCACTACACTCACCAGATTCTTACGGCCTTGAAACGTTAGACTTATTGTAACTCTCTAGTAAGACTTCTAAAACACAGAGAGGCTTAAAGGCTTCCCTGTACTCCAGGCTGTCCATCCTGAGTCACAGCAATGGCTCCCTAGCTGGTCTTCTTGCCCCCATCTTATCGCCACTGTCTCCATGGCCCAAACAACCTTTGGAGCGACCTTGTTAAACATTTTTATCAGATCAAGTCCTGCCTTGGTGACATCCCCTTCCACCTCACTGACTAAAATTCAGACTCGCCACTTCTTTTTTTCCTTCACATCCTGCTTGCCCAAATTACCCACATTCTAAAAAACCTAGAACCTGTGTATGTGGCAAAGAAAAAAAAAAAAAAAGACTGTTTGCCGATCTGATTAAGAAGCCTAGGTAGGGAGAGTCCCCTGTAACATGGGAGTGTGGTGGCAGTGTGGGGGGTGGGAGGGTAATAATGTAGTCACAGAGGTTCTTAGAAGAATAGGAAGAGGGTGAGTCACAGAAATCACCTTGGCGGTTTTGATGATGGAAGATCAGGCTGAAGCTAAAAAGTCCAGGATCCTCTGGAAGCTAGCAAAAGCAAGGGAACATGCTCTGTCTAGGGCCTCTGTGGAGGTAGGGTGGCCATGTCACCTTGAGTTCCCTTCAGCGAATCCATTTTGGACTTCTGCTTTCCAAACCACAAGCTGTCACTGTGTATCGTAGTAAGCCACTGAAGCCTCTGATAATTTGCTGATTTGTTACTGCAGCATTTGAATCTAATCCCTCTCACTGACCTTCCATGCCTCAGACATAGGATTCCACTCTTGCTGGTGTGAGACCCCTGCATTTACTGCTCTCTTTGCTGGAGTGGCCTGCCACATATTTTTATGTTTTTGCTCTTCCTGAGGTGATGCCTAACTGTTGATCATGGACATACATGTTATAAATTTTGCAGAATGTAATACCAGAAGGAACAAAGCACACACCTAGACTGAGGTCAGTCTTCTCCTAAAAGCTTGTGACATGGGTCCTATTACTAAGCACTTCTCCCTCTGTAGAGCATTGCTTATGGAACCTTGACAAATTTGGAATTGACTGGTAATATTCAGAGAAATGATATATCTTCTTCTTCTCAATTTGGTATTTGTTGGTTGCCATAGAAGATGCCCAAGAATGGAGGCAAATGGATTCATTTCAAAGATCTCTGTTGACAGCAGCACCTGTAACACCCATACCGTGTATAGGACCCCTTTTCTGCCTATGCAGTAAATTCAATATTTACAGCCTTATTGCAATGGGAAAACTCAAATATCCATTCAGCTCCTTCCCAAGAGGCCAAATACAAGGCAAGTTCCAGTGATTCTTTGCAAAGAGACAGCTCTTTCCTCCGCCTGTGTGAGTGCCAGTAGTGTAGATGCTATACATACGCTCAGGGCAACAAGAATGTCCTGAAACATGTCTTCTAGAGTTTCCATAGAAAAAATGAAACTTGGGCTTTAGAGAGTTCAATGAATCGCCGTAGAGCATCGAGGGAGCTAGGAATGTTGAGAGGTGTTGTTTGCTTCTGAGAGTGGAGGCTTCAAAAGCTTTTTGCAAACCCAGCCCCTTGGGTGGCTAGTCTAAGTGCCAGATAACTGTCTCCAGCAATCAGGCTCATGTCAGGGGAAGGATTGTTGCCTCTTTCGGGGCCCCCTTCCATAACCAAATGCTTATGTCCCTTTGGATTATGTGTCTATCCACTAACCACCTGCTCAGGCCAAGGAGTTGGCCAAGACTGAGTCTCATAACTATCTCCAAATTTAGGGTTAGAATCAATCTAGCCTAACATTGCTTCAAGGGCAACTGTAGAGGTCACCAGCAAGGGGAACAGGTACTGAGTAGTCCAAAGAAATCCTTGTCTTCTGCCCACTCTTGTTGCTTAAGGTGGAGTTTCAGCCTCAGATTTTAAATCAGGACGATAGTTTTGAAGATTTCGGGGAGGAGAGATCCCTAAAAAAGGCCATCTTACCACCAGCCCACTCCACTCGAAGTAAGAGCCATCTGGTCTGGGTTTGTCTGTTGTATCCATGGTGCCTGCAGTTCTAGCTCCAATCCCTTTGCTTATGAAGTCAGCTAGCAGCCTTAAAAGCCAGAGTCTTAAAAGGCCCAGATTATAAACAGCTCATGAGGCTTTAGAAATGCAAGCAGCAGTTCTCAAGACGTTGGCCTCTCAAGACCTACAGCAGAATTGGTGGCCTGTCCTGTTTTATTTATTTTGCTTTGCGGTTCAACATGGTTGTAAAAAGAAAAGAGTTGATCGCCAACAATTAACCTTCTACTAAGTAAATGATATAGCAAAACCTTCTTTACAGATAAACTTTAAATAGTCATTTTTTATTTTTTTAAGGCAATGAATGTTTGAATATTTTAGAATGTATTTGTGTGGTTGACTTCCTATATTGTGTCTATAGGAAAATATGAAAATTAATTTAAAGGCCTAAAATTGGGTGTGTGTGTTTGTGTGTGTGTGTTGGTGTGCACACTTGAAGGTCAGAGGACAGCCTGTGGCATCCTTTGGGTCTCAGGATATAATCAGGTTGTCTGCCTTGGCAGCAAGCACCTTTACCCACAATAGACCTGCAGGGCTTTTTTTTGTTTCTTGTTTTGTTTTTGAAATGTGGAACACTTTGAGAATTTGTATGCCATCTTTGTGCAGGGGCTATGCTAATCTTCTCTGTATGTTACAATTTTTAATGTGTTTTAATATGCTGCTGAAGCAAGCACTAAAGTTTTTTGTTTGTTTCTTTGTTTATAAAATTGGTAACTGACAGTGTTAGAGTTTTCTGATGCATGTTGTCATCTTAGAACATAACAATTAGACTCCCTTTACCTTTCTCTAAGCTTTATGTGTTATGGTCTTTGCTTAATGTTTCATAAAATTTATGAACGAGCAGGTAAGACATTCTCAATAACATTGACACAACTCTACTTGGGTCTGGAAAAATCGTAATTTAAACGCAGTTCAGTCATATCTCCTTGGACTTGTCTGCTACCCATGTCTCCAGGTTCCTCTTTCTCTTCAGGAACTGCAGTGGGTCCTGTATCCTCCATCCCCCGTCCTTAGGTGACAGCATTATCCCTCTATGGCCTCTCTTTACTTGCATGTTTCTGGTGGGACTACCAACTGCAACCATGCTGCCTCTCGCAGAGGATTTTATCATGACCAAAGCTAGGAGAGTTGTTGCCATGTTTATTAGGACACAGTTATCTGGTTTAAAGTGGCCATGTGACCTAGAAACAGAGATGTCCACAGTGGAAAATAAACTTAATTAGTAAAGGGCAGTGATGCCTACAGAGACAAAAGGTTAAAGCAAAGACTTTAGCATTGTCCTGTAAAGAGAAGTGGAGAAATGTGGCAATATTTGGAGAAAACAGTGTTAACAGGAGGAGTTTGTAAAATGACCTTTGTTCTCTAATGGAAGCAATTCCACGGAAAGAGAAAAATTTGAACATAAAGTGTAAGAAAGCATCTTGTGGGTGGTTCCAGGAGAAGAACCCAGGGTACAGAGAAGCTGTGTGTCGGGTGCAAAGGTAAGCAGCTTCTCTATCACCACAGACGGAGAAGCGGGGTCTGTGGGAAGAGCTGCAGCGTAGTGCATTTGCTTGTGTTGCTTGTGTTTTCCTTTCAGAAATGTGAGTCATCAATGAGTTGATGGGGCAGACGTAGTAGACTTCCTAGGGCAGCCTTACTCTCAGAGATACAGATGGGATGGGGGAGGGGTGGGGGGAGCGGGAGGAGAGGAGGGAGGGGGAACCGGGATTGAAATGTAAAAAAATAAATAAATAAATTTTAAAAATGCAAAAAAAAAAAGTTAAAGAAATACAAGTCATGGCCAGTGAAGTAAGAGGAGGGCCTTGGGGTTCTGAGAACAAGAGCCCAGGAGAATCAAAGAAGACCCTGACTGGGAACGCGCACAAAGACTGATTGGCAGCACTAGAGGATAGCATAGTATCTAGGCACAGCATAGTCACGCTTTTATTGAGACATTCAGACTCTTTAGGGCAGGAGACAAGGAGATGGCGGGCTGGGGCTAGTTCTAGATTTGAGGATGGATTTGGGAAGTAGTCTGAATGAGAATCCCCATAGGCTCACATATGTGAATGCTTGGTCCCCAGTTGGTGGAACTGTTTAGGAAGGTTTAGGAAGAGGTTTGTCCCCGGAAGCAGGCTTTGAGGGGTCAAAAACTCATACCATTCCCAGTTGGCTCTCTCTGCCTCGTTATTGCAGAGCAGATGTAAGCTCAGGTGTTCCAGGACCATGCCTGCCTGCCTGCTGCCATGCCCCCCTCCATGATGCTGAAGACCTTATAACCCTCTAGAACCCCGAACCCCCAATTAAACTCTTTCCTTTATAAATTGCTTTGGCGTTTTGCCATGGTGGTAGAAAAGCAGCTAAGACAGGCGAGGACAGTGCAATGGAAGCACTAGACACTGGAGAAAAGTAAACAACTTAGAAGGGATAACTGCGATGACGGACAATGGAATTGGGGGAGGCGTGAGCAAAGCTGAGAGAGGAACAGTGCAAAGCAGTCAGGTCAAAAGAACCAAGTGCTTAGAAAAATAGAATTTTTAGATCTGGCGCATGAGGGGGGGGGAAGAGCTGAAAATGTAGGAGTAGGAAGTCAGAATTTAAGATGATTGGCAGGCATGGCTATGTTCAGTGACAAGGGAGGAGACTATGGAGAGCAGTGGCTGAAGGGCATGGTAGAAGAGACGCTCACTGGGGATGAAGAAACTGGTGAACGGAGAGGTCATAGGAGCGAATGAGCCATGCCTGTAGTATTAACCTTACCAGGAACAATGGCAAAACAGTTAAGGAGTACGTCTTCAGGACAGCGTGGAAGTGACAGAACAAACAAGACCAGCGGGGGTGTCTGGAGGGAAGCTGCTGGTTTAGATCATCAACACACCGGCTAAAGGACCACATGGTAGGGTTCACATCCCAATATGGCTCTATTGAGAGGTTGCAGAACCCTTAGAGGTGGCGCCTGCAGAAGCTCTCTAATTCCCTGGAGGCATGCCCTCAAAGGGAACAGGGACACGCCAGCCCTGCCCTCCGCATCTTTGACTTCCTGATCGTTTTGTGAATGAGGCTCTGTCAACTGCTAAGATGCTTTATCCGCAACCCCAAAAGCAACAGGGCCAACAGAGTATGGACTGAAACTTCCAAAAGTATGAGTCAAAACAACCCTGTTTTCTGAGGAAGACTGTCTCAGATATTTGCTGTAGTAACAGGAAGCTGACTAAGAGGGACAGTCTGGTGAGAGAAGTTTTGAAGCAACTGGTGGGAAAAGACAAGGAGGACACCGTGGTTTGGAGGTGACAGCAAGGGACAGGGATGCCGTGTACGTCACCTGATGGCCTGGCAGAACATGACATGCGGGAGAAAACTGATCACTACTCTCTGTGGTTTTGACAAAAAGCAAGAAACTACCCAGAGAACATGTGGTGAGGGGAGATTTTTTTTCCTGATGTTGAGAGGGAGGGTCTGGCCAGAAAAGCCTGGACATTCTTGGGTCCCTGAAATAAATATATACAGGGTCATCTGGTGATTGCTCAGAGCAGGGAATATCAGTTCAGACAATTCTCGGAACCTGAGTTAGGCAAACCTGAGATAAAGAATGAACAGGAACTAAAATTTTTGGAGTCCAACTAAGTGAGGATCCATTCTTTCAGTCTACACGGACTCTGTCTCTCCTGGGGTCCTCGGGGCTTCCCTGAGTTGCAGAAGTTGTCTCCTGCTCCCTCTCACAGTTTGTGCATCTCTGGCCGGTTCGTCCTGCATCTCCTGGGTGCTCTTTGTAGATTGCCAATTGCAGTAGGAGCTTCCATTGCTCTAAACCCATGTTTGGCTTTCCAGGTACTTCAAGTCACAGCACTATGGTTAATAACATGGCTTCATGCTCAGGACTTTTGCTAAATAAGATCATTCCTGTTCTTGCTACATAGATGGGAAGAATGAAGTTTATTTTTTAAAACACCTTTTATTGGCCAAGTGAATCACCAAGACAACCTTAAAAAAAGAATTTTTTTCAGAATTGATTAAAACACAGGCAAAATGGGCAAAGCTGAGATTGAAATCATAGTAAGAGATCTCTACCCATGCTTTTGAAGGCTAGCTTCCTGTTCCAAATAAAACCAACAAGGAAACAGATCTTAGTTGCTTAACTTATCTCAGTAAAGAGTGACTGGGGGGGGGGGCGGGAGTTCAACAGTTAAGAGCACTGGCTGCTCTTCCAGGGGACTAAGGTTTGATTCCCAGCACCCACTCAACAGGCCATATATATGTCTGTCCAGACCCAAGGAATCCCATGCCTTTTTCTGGCTTCCACGGTCATCAAACATGCCTGTGCTGACAGGCATACACGCAGGCAAAACACTCATACACATATAAATGAATGTAAAAATATTTCTAAGTATATAGGATAACCTAGTCTTGGGGTAAAGACAAGCTCAATTCTCAGCTGTTTGATGAATGTCCTGGCCGTGAGGAGCAGTGAGCAATTCATTTCATTTTCCATAGGGAAAGTTATTCTATGTACATGTATGTGTTATTCTATGTACAATGATTGCATTAATGATGACGTCAGCCAGATTCTAAGTACCTTGGAGAGACATTCCACCATCTTCAGTTTTTCGCAGAGAATAGATTGGCTGGCCAGTGAGCCCCATACTGGGTATCACTCTAAGAGGCTTCACATACCTTGAGGTCAGGACAGGGAGTGCTGGGGGGAGGGGCACTTAGCCCAGCCTGACCGCTCCCATTAATTAATCAGCAGTCGTTCAAATAAAAGTGACAGAAGTCAACAGCAGTGGAGGAGCACTTTGGCACTGGCAGATGGTTAGGAGAGCTGGACCAACCCAGATCTGAAAGGCACTAAGTAGAATGGTTAACCTCTCCTGGGTAACCCTCCTCTGCAAGTGGAAGCGTTAGTGACAGGGTTAGAGGGACTAAGTGAGTTTGTACAGAGAGCACCGAACCGTGCTCCAGACACTGCAGCCACTCCATGAATAAATAATGCCAGGATACGATGACGTAAAATGGGGACAATAGCTCCAAACAAGTTAAGGTTTTATACACATTTACTGTTAGCTAAAGAAAGTTATTTTATTCACAAACAAGACAAAAAAAAAAAACGTGATTTTTTTTCCTTTTTCCTTCTTTCCCTTTTAATTGCAGCTTTGTGTCAGAACCAGGATTCTTGCCTGGAGTTTTCACTTTAAGAACTGTGCGGTGCCCCTTGAAAGACAAATGATACAAAAATAAATGAAATTGGAGATGCACAAGCTTGAAGATGATGCCTTCTAGATCAAATGGTGGCACATTCTAGAAAGAGTTTGCAGCGCCCCTGTTGCCAGAGTGGTGTATACTCATCTTTCATACCCAGAGAAACATCCATTATTTCCATTTATGATGATTCTTTCCCCACACTCACACACACCACACACATAGACACACACACACTCACTCACACACACACACACATACACACTCACACACACACTCACACACAGAGACACACACTCTCACACACACAGACACACACTCACACACACACAGACACACACACAGAGACAGACACACACACACACTCACACACAGAGACACACACTCTCACACACACAGACACACATACAGAGACACACACTCACACACACACACTCACACACACAGACACACACACACTCACACACACAGAGAGACACACACTCACACACACACACACACACACACACACACTCCAGTTTTTTGCCCTCAGACATTCAGGGCTTTGGCTCTCTACTGTTGCTGGGCTTCAGGTAGATTATATTTAGCAGCTTTATTTTCACTAAATGAAACTTAATTTTTTTTCTGTTTTCTTTCCCCCAAAACTTCCCATTGTATCCACCCCCACATTTGAGTCTAAATTTGGGGTTTATGTTTGATAGCATAGTCAAGTTGAAAAAACACAACAAAGCTTGAACATCCCCATCTGAATAACGCTGCTTTCAGGCACAGCTGTTCAGATAAAATAAAACCTAGACAACCTAGCAACTAAACGAAATTGTTTCTCTTCTTAAAGGGACAGGCAGTCTTAAATGGCACTGTCTGGAGTAATGTTTTACTTGATGCAAAAGTGTTCCCATCTGAAATTTCACGTTTGTTTTGATTTTGATTGTAGGGAGGATCCTATCCCACAAGAACTCAACTTGAGCAGTTATTTGCTGATGGTCACTGAATTTGTGGGAAAAGAGAATGCAAATGCCAGAGAGATGGTCCAGTGCTTAAGAGTGAGCACTGCTCTTGCAGAGAACTGGGGTTCAAGTCCCAGGGCCCACAGCAGACAGTTTATAACCACCTATATAACTCTAGTTCCAAGAGGATCCTGTGGTGAGATATTGTTTATGATTTATTAAAGCTTGCCTGGGGATTCAGAAAGCAAAGTCAGCCACAGGCCATAGAAGCCAGGCACACATCTTTAATCCCGGTTGCCAGAAGCTAGGAGGTGGTGGTACACACCTTTAATCCTAGGACTCAGGATTAAGAGATAGACAGATCTCTGTGAGTCCAAGGCCACCCAGATCTACACAAGACTGAATCAGTCTAAAAGAGAATTACAGCTCACTCCTTTAATCCCGATATTAGGGAAGTATATAAGACAGGAGCAAGGTCTCAGAGAGGCATTCGTTCTGCAGCCACACTGGGGAGAGACAGCAGTTTGAGACTTGGTGAGAGCTCAGTTAGTGGTCAGCTGCTTTGCTTTTCTGATCTTCAGCTTGAAGCTTGAATCCCAATATCAGTCTTTGGGTCTTTCATTTTTCATGTTACAGGATCCAGTGCCTCTGACCTCTTCAGGCACCTGTCTTCATGTGCACACACCCTCCCACCCAACCCCCACATAATTAAAAAAAAAAACTTAAAAACAGAAATTGCCTAATGAAATATAAATCATAAAGCCAAATACAAATTCACAAATAAAATTGAATTGCCAATCACAGAATTTAAAGATTAAAATGTTTGCTTGGTTCCAACAACTTAGCCTTCTGTAATCTGATCCATCCTGAAGAAACATTAAAATCATCAGAAAAAAAAAGACAGTTGTAACTGATGGCAGAGAGAACTCTTTCCAGGGAAACCCGGATTTGGAGAAAGGTCTTCTAACATGAATATATGCTAGACATTTTGTTCTACCTGGCATACTTGTCATGTAAAAGGAAGTATCAAGTTTCCCTGTAAATATTTGACTTCAATACTACATTTAAAACATGATTACATTTGTAAAGGTATTATTTACATATCATTTTTCCTGGCAGGCATCCATTATATAAAGCAAGTGCAAGCAAGAAGACATAGTCATGTGAACTAAAAATGAAACAATAAAAGTTCTTTAACATTCTGGACTAATCAGAGTAATAAACCTGACTGTGGAGACAGATCAGTGGGGAAATAGCTTTACCATGCAAGGATGAAGGCCTGAGGTCCATCCCTAGAACCCATGTTAGGAAACTGGGCATGGTGATGGTGCAACTTGTAATCCCAGTGCTGAGAGAGGAGAGACAGCCAGATCTCTAGGGCTCAATGGACAGCCACAGGCCCCAAGACTCTTTCTTCCAAAACCAAGGCAGACAGAGCACTGAGACAGAGCACAGACTTGTGTGCCCCCATACACACACACACATACACCACCAGAACAGCAAAGAAAGTAAATACGATTCTGAGAAGTTTCTTGCCTTCAATATATAATTCCAACACAAGCCATAGACTGCCTTTTTGTGATCTGGATCTTAAATGTCCCCAAGGGGGACATCATATGTTGAAGGTTCACTCCCTAGCTGATGTCGCTGTTGAGAGGCAGACAGGAGCACTGGGCATGGCAGTGTGCCTACCGGTAACCCCAGTGCTGTGTGCGCATCTGAGTGGGTGGAGCCTGGAGGGACACAGTGGAATTGCTCAATGCTATCATAGTCCCAGTTCAGGCGGACACCCCATCTCAAAGGGATGGTAACAGAGCAGGAAGCCCCTTCTCTGGTCTTTGCGCACACACACGCACATATACCACACACACATTTTCAAAGACATGGGACCTAGTTGGAGAAAGTCAGGACCCTGGGAGGTGGCCTTGCAGGGGACACGGGGCCTATGCCTCCTTTCTCTGTGCCTCTCCGCCACCATGAGGTGAGTAGATGCGTTAAGAACAAACCCATGGTATTCTGCCCAATCACATCCCCCAAACGGTGGAGTCAAGCGGTACCATAACCTTTTACAATGTTTGTTATCCAGATACTTTGTCACAGCCATGGAAAGCTAATACATGCCCGCAGTTTTCCTTCTTAATTATTCCATTCAACCATTGCTTTGTTTAAAAAAAAAAGTCTGATATTGACTATTGTTACAGCTGATCACTTTTATAGCTGTAAAATGAAACATCACAGCTCAGACCACTTCTTGAGAGTCTTGTTTGCTTGCTACTATGAGGTAGCACTCTTGGTTGGAAGAATGGCAGCCTAACAGTGGCTTGGAACCTTTGTCGTTTACTAAGAGAACACTCAGAGGAATGTGGTCAGTCCCAGTGAATCTAGGAGCTCGGTGACATCACCCCAGACTCAGGTAGTGTAGCTCAGACTTTAGCTCACTGTTATTACTTCCCCTTCCTTAGACACTGGAGTTCCTGTTGTGGACAGAGAACACAGTCACCACTTAGTAAATATTCACGAAGTCATGAGGTCGCCTAGGACACAGAGAAATTGGAGTGCTATGGACAGAATGAAGTGTTTGAGTTACTCGTTATCTGGATTGGGCTTCTCAGCTGATTTCTGTATGGCAGAAAGACATTTGGGGATTATGTATAATCTTTTAGTTCTTTGAAAAGTCTTTCGTCAGCTGAACAAAGCTCTATATTTAAATTTTCAAGTAGAAAAGAATAAAGCAAACTATACTCTTGTTTTTAAGAAGGCAAAGGCATCTGCTGTTTGGCAAGGTAGCTTCGTGTGTGTCTGTGTGTGTGTGTGCCTGTGTGCCTGTGTGTGTGTGTGTGTGTGTGTGTGTGTGCGCACGCGCGCGTGAGCACACGTGCACACACATAAAGTAAGGGAGACTTGAGAAGGATTGAGAGAAGGTGTGTTTGGGGCTGGTATGAGCGCTAAAGTTATGTTTTAAGTTTATATGACTGTGCTTAAGATATCTAAAAACAAAAATGCCTCTGATCTGTAAACCCCACTTACTGGACAGGTAACTTCTTGGAATGCTGGAGGCTGTTGTTCATGTAAAATAACAAGCCACCAGTTTTCACTTTTGGAAACAAGGTTGGTGCCCCAACGGCATGGGACTGCAGGGGATGTGCGGATCACACTTAGGTGGGAGGTAGGAGGGCGTGTGTCAGGATGTATGCTTGCCTCTGATTGGACGAAGCTGGGAAGCACACAGCCTGGTGGGGTTTGCCTTTATAAGCACCATTCTCTGGTGAATTCTCGTGGTCATTCTCTGGGAGTCCCGGGTATGGACCTGGCCAATGTACCTCATTCTGGCCACTATTTAGTAAAGCCGGCTTCAAGTAGTTTTATTCTCGCCTAGTGGGGGTTGGCAATGGTTTTGTAAAAGGTGATTTTTTTTTTTTTAACTAGACTTGAGCCCTCACAAGCTTCCAGTTTATACAAGTCACACTATAAGCAAGGCACGGCTGTGCACATCTGTAGTTCCAGCTACTTGGGAGACTGAAGCTGAAAGAACAGTTGAGCTTAGAAGTTCAAGATCAGCCTGGGCATCATAGAGGGACTTGATTTAAAAAGAAATTTGTGTTATTCTTCATGTGAATGAGCAGTAAAGATGAGTCTCTGTCACTATCTGGAGATGAGGTGTGAGATGGTAATTTAGAGCAGTCCTCCTCAGTGTGCTTGCCATCCATGTATGTGTCGTGTGTGTGCACATGTTTTACTGAAGACAGTGCTCGTGTCTATTAGAAATGCAGTCTGAGGGACTGGGAAGATGGTTCAGTAGTGAAACAAAGACCGGAGTTTGATCCCTAACACCTACATAAAGTCCAGGCAAAGGCATACTCCCGTGACCCCAGTGCTGGGAAGAGGGACACAGAGGGGTCCTTGGAGTTTGCTGACCAGTCATTCTAACAAAATAAATGAGTTCCAGTGTCTCAAAAAATACCATGAGAGTTACCAAGGAAAACACCCGATGTCAACTTACGGCCTCAACAGGCACCTACACACATGCACGCGTGAATGTCCACACATAGGTGTGCACACATGAACACACACACACACACACACACACACACACACACACATACACACTAAGAACTCTCTGAAATCTAACCATTTTTCTATGATATACTTTATCAATTTCTTGAATGATTTATGTATGATCAAATTTTCCATGACTTTTTGAAGTTTATAACTCAATCTTCAGAAAAATGGTAAGTTGGGAAACACTGTGTTAGTGTCTGCTAAAACTCATCAGGTATTGTGACTCTGATTTATTTCATAAGAAGCCACGGGGTAAAACACTCTCAACAGAACAGACCAAAGTCTAAAGTGCTAAGTAGGGAGCACCCAAGTATCCACCTATCTGGCAGGGTGGAGCCTTCAAGGACCGATAGCTTGTTTTCCTGGGGGCTTTTTTTTTTCTGTTTCTTTCTTTTTATTTTTTTTATTTTATATATATTTGAATTACAAACAAGATTGAATTACATGACGATCCCAGTTCCCTTCTCCCTCCCTTCCTCCTCTACCACCCCCAACTAAAATCCTGTCATATGTCCTTTCTGCTAATCTACACCTGACTCAAAATTTCTGCTTCCTCATGACCTCTGCATCCTTCCTTTTCTTCCCTTCTCACTCTCGTAACTTCCTCCCCTGCTTCCCATGTTCTCAATTTGCTCAGGGGATGGTGAACCTTTCCCCTTCTCCAGGGGGCAAAGTTTGTCTCTTTTAGAGTCTTCCTTGTTTACTAGTTTCTCTGGCAGTGTGGATTGTAGAATGGTAATCCCTTACTCTATGTCTAAAATCCACATATGAGTGAGTACATATCATGTTTGTCTTTTTGTGATTGGGTTACCTCGCTCAGAATGGTTTCTTCGAGTTCCATCCATTTTCCTGCAAATTTCAAGATTCCATTGTTTTTTTCTGCTGAATAGTACTCCATTGTGTAAATGTACCACATTTTCTCTATCCATTCTTCAGTTGAGGGGCATCTAGGCTGCTTCCAGTTTTTGGCTATTACAAATAGTGCTGCTATGAACATAGTTGAACAGATGTCCTTGATGTATGAATGTGATTCTTTTGGGTATATGTCTAAGAGTGGAATTGCTGGATCTTGGGTAGACTGATTCCCATTTTCTTGAGGAGTCGCCATACTGATTTCCAAAGTGGCTGTACAAGTTGTCACTCTCACCAGCAGTGGAGAAGTGTTCCCCTTTCTCCACATCCTCTCCGGCATAGACTGTCATTGGTATTTTTGATTTTAGCCATTCTAACAGGAGTAAGATGGTATCTCAGAGTTGTTTTGATTTGCATTTCCCTGATGGCTAAGGATGTTGAACACTTTATGTGTCTTTCAGCCATTTTAGATTCCTCTATTGAGAATTGTCTACTTAGTTCTGTACCCCATTTTTTAATTGGATTGTTTGGTGTTTTGGTGTTTCTTGAGTTCTTTGTATATTTTGGAGATCAGCCCTCTGTCAGATGTGGGATTGGTGAAGATCTTTTCCCAGTCTGTGGGCTGCCGTTTTGTCTTGCTCACTGTGTCCTTTGCCTTACAGAAGCTTCTCAGTTTCAGGAGGTCCCATTTATTGTTGATCTCAGTGTCTGTGCTACTGGTGTTATGTTCAGGAAGCGGTCTCCTATACCGATTAATTCAAGGGTATTTCTTCCAGGGGGGCTTTTAACCTGGACCAATAGGAGGAGCCTGCGTTGTCTGATTTCCTTCCAAACACAGCTCTTCTAAAGCAGTGACTGCAGTCATTTCAATTCTGCCTACCAATGGTCCAGAGCCAAGAGATTGGTCAGAAAGACATATACAGCATGATGTCACCAGTCCATGAGGATAGTTAGGAGATTAGGTCACATTACGTTCACAGCTGTTTTAGTCTTCCATTTTGTTTGTGTGGTGCTGGAGGTAGGGGGTGTCGAACCCAGGGCCTTGCACATGCTAGGGCAAACTTTCTATCACTGAACAGCATTTCCATCTCTCAGACTGGCTTTTCATTTTTCTTTCTCTCTTTTTCTCTTTTTTCTTTTCTTCTTTCCTTTCTTTGTTCCTTCCTTCCTTCCTTCCTTCCTTCTTTCCTTCCTTCCTTTGTTCCTTCCTTCTCTTAGAGTTACCCATTTAGTAGAGTTGACATTGTCTTAAAGTCTACACCCATTTGTCTACTCCCTTGTGGACAATTCCCTGGCAGAGAAGACCCTGAATTCTCACGGCCCCTGAACTCTGGTCATATTGCTTTAAACTGTTCAAATAAACAACTGTAAACACAGAAGCAGCCCACTCAATGTTCATCAAGACTTAAGTTTACCCACCCTACTGTCCTCAAAAAGGTAGTCCTGGCTGGAACCCAGGAGTAATGGGAGCAGGGCCATTAACAGAAGTGACTCAGCTCATAGTCTTGTCTATTCCAGCACACAGGCAGGCCCTGACAAGTGATACACTTTGGTGGATCCAGAAATCATTGCTTATTGAACAACCCAGATGGTATGACTACAGCAGACAGCCTTTAGATGTTCGCTTGTTCCTACCCAGCTCTGGATCTGCAGCCCAGAAGTAGCTGTGTATCTGAGTGCTTGCTTGGGTATTTGAAATACTCCTCTCTGAGAAAGATGGATGAATTGAACCGGGGTGGTTTAGAAGCTGTTTCAGCAGAATTACTAATTTTACAGATCACAGTAATACCTACCTCTAAAAAATTCTTGCATGGCAGAAATCAGTAAGCTGGAATGCAAGTGTTTCTTTTCCCCCACCCATCTCTTGCCTAATCACAGCAGTTCAGCTAGTGGAGGCTTAACTGAAGCCATGAGTAGCTGAGGCTACAGAATTGAACATAGACACAGCCCTGCCCTCCTGTTATGTTCTAGTGGGAGGAGACAGACCACGAGCAAGGAGAGAAACTGATAAGGCTGCTCTATATTCAGGTAGGATCCCAATGATGAAAAGAAATCAGTGCTGAGTCTTAGTGGGAAGAAATCTGCAGAACTATGTTACAGTTTGATTTAAAATGCACCCTAAAAGCCCACAGGCTGATGCCTTTGTCCCCAGACACTGGCAATATGGGGCAGTAGAGGAACTTTTGTGTGGGGGACATAGTAGAAAGTTGTTTACTAGGGATGTGTCCTTGAAGGAGATTCAACGCTGGCCCCTTCCTCCCTACCACACCTTGCTCAGTTTTCTGGCTACCTCAAAGTGAGCAGCCTTGTCCACGGGTGCTTTCAACCTCGACGATGCCTCAAAGCATCAGACCAGTCAGCAGTGGGCTGCAAGCTCTGACCGTGAGCCACGAGACACCTTCATTCTTTAAACGTTATCCCAGGGGTTTCGTCACAGTGACAGAAAGCTGGGGTGGTGACTGAGAGGTAGGTGCAAGAGGCCAGGGGATTTATAGCAGGCCTCTTTGCTGGCACTTTCTGTAGTTGTCATTTTCTTTGGGCTGCCAACCAGCTCCCAAATAAAGACTCCGAGAGTTATTATGAATGCTTGGCCTTAGCCTAGGCTTGTCCCACTTGCTCTTTTAACTTAATTTAACTTGTTCCTACTCATCTACGTTTTGCCTTTGTTTTTTTTTCCTTTCTTTCATTTCCATATGTCATACTTTCCTGCTTTCTCTGACTGTCTGTCTGTCTGGCCCCTGGTGTCTCCCTGAAGTCTCTTTTGCTTTCTTCCCTCAAGTCTAAATTCCTCCTCCTACTTACTCTCCCTGCCTGGAAGTCCTGCCTATATCTCTTCCCTTGCTATTATCGGCTGTTCAGTTTTTTATTAACCAATCAGGTGCCTTCGGCAGCAAGGTAAAACAGCTATAATCCTTTACATAATTAAACAAATAGAACACATCTCTATATAGGTAAACATTCTTCAGCATAAATGCAACACATCTTTACATAGTTAAACAGATGCAACACATCTGTGCATAAATAAATATTCTGCAACAACTTTGTGTATTGAGTAAGAAGTTCCAGAAAGGTAAGTTCAACTTAAGCCAAAGATGATTGAGTGGAAGGTTTGGTCCATACCAAATACACTGAAGTAATTAATGCCCTAAACCAGAGTTTAGGTTCTGGAAATCAGGCTTAGTCTCAAGGACAGTATCATGTCATATACATCCTGAGGATACAGATATGAGCCCCATCTTTGGAGAATGTATAGATGTCACTGGTCAAAGCATTTACTTTGAAATAGACATTCACCTGAACTTCATTAAGTACTAAAAACCAATCAAAAGCCCCAGGCACTGAGAACACAGCAGATTAAATGGCCCTTGCTTGCTGAGGTTTTATTCCAGTGGAGCAAACAAGCGGTCAGAAGAAATGATAAAGTATGGTTGGTTAGATGTGAGCAAGGAAATGGATATTTGGGGACTGGTGGGCGTCTAGTTAGGCCTCACAAAGATGGTGGTGTTTGTGTAAGGGAGAGAGAGGTAAGTATAACACAATGCTTGGGGGTGGCCAGGGCACCCGTCCTGAGGCAGCAGTGTGTCTAGTAAGGTTAAGGAACAGTCTGGGAGATAGTTGTTACTGGACAGGACTGTAGGATGCAAGGTCAGAGTGCTAGAAAGTTGTGTATGGAGAGGGGTGGGCCATTAGAACCTTGTAGCTAGGAAACATTTTGGCTTTAATGAGGAGTATAAAGTCAAAGCAGAGAGATGATGTTTTATACACATTTTCCTAAATGGAGGTGAACAGACTACAGGGGAATGGGGTGAACATTTTCATGTCTTGGAAAACAAAAGCAGCATTACACGTTTTTAATTCTTCTGGAAAGGAAATCGGCAGAAGTAAATCTGAAAAGAAAGAAACCAGCCGACCCTGGCCTATCCTACTTTTCCTCACCATTACAAATTACTTTCAAGCCTAGCCTCTTCCAGCCCTGGGCTACAGCCCAAGCCCTTCCTTCCTTCAGACTGCCAGTCAGGATTTTCTAGGTCTGAGTAACTGAGCACCTGACTCCAAAAGCCTTAAGCAACGAGCCTTTTACTGTGTCACCTGAGCAGCAGTCTAGAGCTGTTACACAGGGCCAGCAAAGGCTAATTTAGCCAGTCAGTGACATTTGTGTTCCAGAGTACTCTTTCGAGATTTTGTCTCCTGCCTATGAGATGTTTGCCACAGATCTAAACAGGTCTTAAACTGGAGGATGCTTAGGCAAGTAGGAGTAAGGCAAAGACCTGTTAGGGCTAGCAGGACAGCAAGCCTCCCTTCAGGTGCCCATTTCGCATTGACGAGGTCCTGTGGCCAACCCCTCAATCAGCCCCTTGGAAAAAGGAACAGAGGGCAAAAGCTTAGATCAGTGAATCACAAAGGACCATCTGTGGCACCCTTGGGAGGGTCTCCCCAAATATCCCCCAAAGGGAATCTGAGGTCAGAGGTACTTCTGTTATTACACTAAGACATTTCCCTTACTCCTCACTTGGTCTGAGTATACAATGGGGTGTTCCAGATGCTACCAGAAATAGCGTCACAGATGGAATGTAGAAACAACTTGAAAATCTGTATCTCTCCTACTGTCTTTGCATGTAAAGATACATGCAAATTTTTAAATACCATTACATTTTAAAGCACTATAGGTTTTCATTAAAACCGGCTATTTTTGTTGACATTGATGTTTAAGTCTTTTTTGTCTTTAATTTCCATAGTATGGTATTTATCCACAGATGTGACCTATACAAAGAAAAGCTTTGGGAGACCTAGGTACTTTACTGTGTGAATCAAGTCCTGAGACACAAAGGCTGAACACCTCTCATTCAGATAGGTTGAACTGACTTAGCTAACCCACCAGTGAGTGCTCCATTTCATTGCTAGAATGAAACGGTAAAGACGAAGTCTTAATGGCTGTTTCAAAGAACAAATTCATAGATATTTTCTTGACATAGGAAAGAGAGTGACGTTTTGGAGAGTGGACAACGGGACTTTCAAAATGCACCTTGGGTGCAGAGGGAGTAATTTAGGCATCAAGATAACCATTGTCGGCGATTTGTTTCTCACTAGCTCCAGCCCTGTATCCCAAAGTATCTTTATAACAATGGGTCCTTTCTGTTTCTGGCTGTCACCCATCTGTATTCAATAGCTAGTCCGTCTCCCTCCTCTTATAGGCATCGCTCATTTCTGCACCTTTATCTTCCATCTAGGGTTGACGTTATGTGTAGCCCTCATTTCTCGCTCTTGTTCTTTGGTGGCAGTGGCATACTTCTTTTCTTTTCCTTTCTTTTTTCTTCTTTTCTGTTTTGGTCTCAAACTGCTCTCAAGAGCCACTTAAAAGCTCGAAACCCGCTTTTTCCTCCTTAGTTAAACCCCTGACCACCTCACCCCTTACTGTGATTTCTCCATCTAAGCGTTTCCTTTCCTAGGGGAATTTTAGGCAAACATCATAGGGCGGGGCAGGCAGATTTGGCCCTGTGCTGTTTATATGTTTTCTTTGCACTCGCCACGTGGGCCTAGGAAGTTCTCGTCTCATCAATTTACGGTTCACAAGTGCCATTTCTTATCCACCCACCCCCACCCCCCCTTGCAGCTGTCTCCTCCCTAGGCCCGTTTCTTCGCCCTAATTTTATGGAGTCCTATGACCCAGGCTAGCCTCGAGCTCCCAGTGTAGATGAAGATGACCTTGAACGTCACTTCTGCTGGACCAGAGACAAGCACCCTCACGCGGGTGGTCCGGACGACACTGCCCTGGCCCTAGCTTTACACGGATTTTTGGCGTGTTCTGCACTCTAGATTCCCGAGGCCACCACCTCCCTTCTCCAGGACCTGACCTAATTTTGGGTGCCCGTCGGTGTCTCTCCACTCGGGCGAGCGCACCCGGCTCTCCTGGGAGCCCCACTTTTGCTCCTAGAGGATGGTTGGGGTGCAGGGTGCAGGGGGCCTCGGCTCTAGAGCGTCTGGGACCCTTCCCCCTGCCCCCGGGGCGAGCTGGGGGCGGGGAGCAGCGGCCGGGTGAACCCGGGGTAACAGGTGCGGTGGCCGCAGCTGCGCCGGGAAGAGCCACTCGCCGTTTGCTCGGGGGTGTTCCCAGGCTAGTCCTCTCCCGACCAATGCGAGCCGCCGTTGTTCGTCGCCTGGCAACCGGCGGAGCCAATGGGCGGCGCCAGCGCGGGGCGGGGTGGGATGGGCGTCCGCCGCGGGAGGCGGCGAGAGGCGGGCCGGGCGGGCGGGAGGCTACGCGGAGCTGCGGGCGAGCGGGTGGGCGAGCGGGCGAGCGGGCTGCCTGCCGCCGCGGGTGCGGGCCCGCGGGCTGCGGGAGGGAGGCGCGAGCCGCTCCCGGTGCTGTGACGGTGAGCGGCGGGATTGTGACGCGCAGCCAGCCGGGGAGGCCACCGGGCTGGCCGCGGGCGCAGACACCGGGGCCGGCTCTGGGCGGGCTCGGCGCGGCCGTTGCGGCGGTTAGAGAGCGTTGCTGCCCGCCGCCTGCAGCGGGAGGTGCGAGGTAGGTGCTGGGGGCCCCGCGCCCTTGCGGGATGTGACTCGGGCACGGGCGGGGTCCACCCGGCGCGCGGGCTCGGCGATTTCTCAGAGGCGGCCACAGGACTGGGCGAGCGGTCCACGGCTGCTGCAGGGGAAGGTGCTTCAGAGTGCTCCAACCCCGCGTGTCGGGGAAGAACTTACATCATCGCCCCGGTAGGCTTGCTTGAGAGAAATCATTTGGCCTCGGGTTTCCCAGTGCGGTTGCAATGCAGTGAACGGCGGGCTCAGGTCAGCATATATGTATTCCTCCTCGTGCAGATCGCCGGGTTATGCAAGTCACCTGGGCCCAGGAAATAAAACTTGCCAAGTAATTCCTCATGAGCACCAGCAGAGGAATCTTAGCATCTACCACCCCCCCCACCCCCCCCAGTTCAGGCGCCTTAGTCCTGAGTGTCAGACAGATGACTGGGAAGGCTGATGCAGTGTGAACCGGATTTCCATCTAGAGTCTAGACTGCATGGAAGGTGGAGGGGGTTCCCAGGCCCAATGGGTGGGGAGCTTCCTGCATTTGGGGTTTGCTTCCATTCAGATTAGGTCCAGGCCTGGAATTCGATGAGAATAGTGCTGCCACGGAGTCCTCGAGGGACTGGAAGAAAATCCTTGTAGCCCACGATTAGATCTTGAACGGGAGGGAAAGTTGTGTGTATGATGTTGACACATTTAGGAAGCTGGATAAACTTTGAAAAGATCTGGATTAGAAACATGCTGTCTTGAAATTTAGGACCGAGGCAGATTTGCAGAACCTGGGTCTAGCAAAACTTCATCCATCCAGTCTCCTTACTCCCCTTGAGCTCTGGGGCCCAGGGAGCTTACAGGGTTCTTTCAAACTAAACAAGTAGGGAAAGCTGTGAGCTCCCTTGACACTTTGTCCTGCCTGGTGTGCATGAGAGTTCCTCGCACAAAAATGGTTGTCTGGGAGGATTAGGAATGGATAGAATTCAAGCCAGGGCTTTTTGGTGACCAGTGGGGCCTCTCCAGCTCAGTCATTTTACACCCTTCGTAGCCTCTAATTCCCCATCTGTACAGTGAAGATAATAAGGTCCAGGGAATTAAGTAACCGAGTTAAGCAGCTTGAAGATAAGTGGAGAGACTCGGTTATTCTAGATGAATGTGGAACTCTCCGGGTAACACAGTGAGCCTTGTGACAGGACTGGCTAAGTGCATAGCATCCTGGACTTGCTGAGGCAGGCATTCACAAAATGGGAAAGTTAGCTGGTTGGTTTTTTTTGTTTTTTGTTTTTTGTTTTCCCCAGAGGCCTCAGACTCAGCCCAGTCAAATTATGTTCCTGGGCTCTCTTAAAACCGGACAAACCGGCTCTTTGGCCCAAACTTCGTAGGATACAGATTTTGCAAAAGTGTCCTCATTTAGCATTCAGCTCTGGAGAGAGAAAGACTAGAAAACACCTTCCCGCAGTGGCTTGAAATCATTTCGTGTTTGAATTGGAACAGTAAGCCTAGTATGGCTGCTCATGCCTTTTATCCCAGCTACACAGGAGCTGAGGCAGGAGGATTGCTTGAGTTTAGGAGTGGGACAACATCCTGATTCTATTTAAAAACAAACAACACCCCTTCCTTCTAAATGTCCTCACCCATTCCTTGTGGAACCAGACCCAGGGGCAAGGGTTCTGTTGTTGAGCCATGGGGTGGCATTCTCCTCTGCTTTGGAGCTGGGTTGCATTCTCACTCAGCCTCCCAGGTAGTTGGGATTATAGCCTGTGCCACTGGGCCCAGCGGCAAAAGCGATTTTTAGTGATAGCTCCTATGTCTTTCACAATAGCTGAGAACACAACCTGTTGACTATTTGTTCATAACAAGAGGCTGTGTGAATCCGTTCTGTGTCGTGGGTTATTATGGTTAGCTGGTAATGAGCATACATCTTATCTTAAATTCATGGGCTTATGGGATAAAGCAATAGAGAAATACGTCATCCATCTCATTATTAGTAATGGAAAAACCTAGACTCATACCATTTGATGCTGGTCCAGTATCTTGTATAGTGTAGGAACAGACTTATTATATGCTAATAAATACATTCTTTCAATAAGCATTTATTATCAGGCACTCAGCTGGTACTTGCCAGGTCTAAGGCTCAAAAAGATGTGTTGCCCTGAATGTTTTGTACTTAGGGAGTTTTATGTGTGGAGAAAGGAAAGAATGGAAATGTGGGCGGGCTTTAGAAAAGAAGGCATTTCAGCTGTGTCCTGGCAGGCACTCACCAAGCACCTGGTACAGGTTACGGGTGGCTGAGGGACTGCAGGTGGCTGCTGGAGCTGCATTAGTGCTAACAGTCAAGAGCAGTGCAGTGAACCTTGACCAGAAGGCAATAAGGAATATCTAAACTGTTTTATTGGGGGATTATCTTCTGACACCGTAGAGTATGCCCACCCAAGTCAGTGATTTTCATAGAACGTGGCTGGTAGACTTGGACGGTTCCCGTACTGCCTAAAAGTCGCCGCTTTTTAGTGGACACTTAATTGGAGCCCACAGAAACCTTAAAAAGCAGCAATGGTTCCTTGCAAGCAGGTCTGTAGCAAGTTTTTATGTCAGCCGCCAGTTCACAAAAACACAGAAACTTATTATGGAAGCTTGGGCTTTAGTTTAGGCTTGTCTCAACTAGCTCTTAAAACTTAAGTTAATTCATATTTTTATTAATCTGTGTTCTACCACATGGATTTTTACCTCTACTCCATTCTCTGTATCTAACTCATTCTGCATCTGGCTGGTGTCTCTCTCGTGGGCCTAGGCCCCTCCCTGTGACTTCCTCTCCCTCTGCCTGGAAGTCCCACCTATCCTTTCCTGCTTAGCTATTGGCCATTCAGCCTTTAATCACACCAATCACGGCAACACATCTTCACACCGTGTACGGATATTCCACAGCACAGGTCTTTGTGAATTGTCTTCTGTGTCCAGGGCTGGGTGGTGGAACTCCGGGAGTGTGACTGTCCACCAGTGGACGACAGTCACAGTGCAGGGCAGAGCCCGAGGGAGGGGTGGCCCAGACTTGTCAGGCAAAGCAGTGTGGGGTTCAGATGAGCCACTGTACACGCCCCTCCTCCCTTCAGTCAGACGCTCCCTCACCACACTGCTGGTCCTCTGTTTGTCATGGAGCAGAAGGGACGGTCATACTGTGACCTACTCCAGGGGGTTGTGCTGATTACACAAGTGTGTCCTGGTAATACCCACAAAAATAGTGTATGCTTGGAACACTTTCTGTGTGATAACTGTTTGTAATTAGCCAGGCCTGGTGGCACATGTAAAATCCTTGCAAGCTGGAGGCTGAGGAAGAAGGAGTCCCAAGTTCAAGGCCACCCCGGGCTACTAGGTAATCCCTATCTCAAACAACTAAAGTAAAAACTGAAACGTGACTCAATACAAAATCATAAGTTTACTTAAAATGTGAAATTTGGGTGATGATTTTTGGATTTTTGTTTTTTGAATCTCGATTGTGTAGTTCTCATGGGTGAACTTTGTGGATGATAATGTCATTTCACGATGTCAAAGTCTGGATGTGTCTGTCCTTGACTTTACTCTCCATTGAACACTCTGCAGGCATCTCTGTGTGTCCTGCCCTGATCTTGTCTCTACACGTCTACCCAAACCCAGTTCCCTTAACCTTATCCTCTGTTCTAAGTATACTTTGTCTAGTACCAAAGAGAGCCTTTTACTTGAGAGAATATGATCTTTCGGCCTAACTTCTGGCAAATTTATTTTCTCTCCTTGTTTTCACCAAGCAGCCATCATGACCATAAACTACTTCATTTTCCTTGTCTTTGTTGAGAATTTTTTTTTTATAAAAGTATGTGTGCTTGGTTAATGAAGATTGGGTCTTAGTGGTGGTACATGCCTTTAATCCTAGCACTTTGGAGACATAGGCAGGTGGGTCTCTGTGAGCTTGGGGCTAGCCTGGTCTACACAGTGAGCTCCAGGATAACCAGGGCTACATAGAGAAGCCCTGTTTCAAACAAACAAACTGAAAAAAAAGGGATAAAAAAAGCAAAACAAACAAAAAAAGTACTTTAGAATTTTCTTATTTTAGTTCCTGGAATACAGAGATCACTAAAAAATATTTTTGTGTCAGGTTGCTAGAAATGGAACTTACTTAGAAATATGAAGTTTGGAGGAAATTTGCAAAATGTTGCTCTGAAAGAATTGTGGTCCTGTAATATTCTCATGGTTGGCAGATAATCAGAATCGCGGGGTACCAGCTAGTAACAGAATATAGAGTGCTCTGGGGCTCGGTTTCTGTTGTTCGCAGCGAGAAGACGGCACCTTCAGTGTTCTACTTTACAGACTCTCTATGTAGGATCCAGAATAAAAAGGTCAACATCTAAGAACTGGTTAGCAAGTGGCCATATGATTGTGAGGAAGAGACGGCTCAGGGGATCTTCCATTCCCTAAGAATGCTTGCTGAGTTAGGAGTGGGCCAGGATCCCAGAGTCCTAGAAATTGTGCCTAGTTTGTTTTCTCCCTTCCAGGCTTATAGCTGGCTGTAAAGTATCTCTTAGTTTCTTCATCAGTAGAATAGGGTTGTCCCCACTCACTGCCTTCCTATGGCCATCTAAGGAGCAAGGGACTTAGCCAGTGAGCCTCATGTGGTGGATGCTGGGGTTGCCATCTTCTCCATTAGCTAGCATTATATAAACAGATGGTACATGCGTTCTTTATTCTCATGCCAAGGATTTTTTGCCAGTCTCTGGATAGCTTCATAGATCCTGAAACTGTAGCTAGAGCTCCTGGTCTTTATACTTTTCAGGGAAGATGTAAAAGAGTTGAATCCCAGAACCCTTGGCTCATTGTACCCTGTGACCTTAAGGACTGGAAAGAATTTCAAATGTTTTTTGTTTTTTGTTTTTTGTTTTTTTAATGTGCTAAACAGTATGCATTTTTAAAATTTATAAAGGACTTCAGCTATGAAGAATGAACTAGTTTGTATTCCTTGGTTCACCACACATTGTGTGTGTGTGTATGTGTGTGTTTATGTGTGGGCCACGTGTTGTGGGTGAATACATGCACAGCACGCTTCTGTGGAAAGTCAGAGGCTGACCTCAGATGTGGGCCGTTGGGTGCTTTCCACCTTTTGTTTGAGACAGGGGCTGTTACTGACCTGGACTTTGCCCCATATTGATGGAAAGAACTAAAGAAAGAGATCTCCTTCATGTAAATCTTTATCTACAGCTGTAAACCTGGAAGAATAATAACGGCTACAGCAGTCTAAAATCCTCACACATCCTGCCCCACTCAACTCAGAATGTCCTGAGTAGATGACGGGAATTGTCTGAGACTCTGTCAGCATCATAGAATAGCATGGCTAATGACAGGCTACTTATGTGACCACCCATGGGTTTGCCCAACTTTGCCTACCATCTCCTGGCACCTGGCTTTCCCGTGGGTTCCTGGAATCCAAAGTCAGTTCCTCAGGCTCGAGAGACAAACTCTCATGGCACATTTTTTTGTTAATTAGTTTTATTTTAATAATAAAGCCCATCAAATACAAAGGGAGGCTTTGACAATAACCTCTAAAGAAGACCCTTCCATCCCTATTTTCATAAGGCAGTGATCACTGAGTCTGCATCGTTCTGTGTCTTGTAAAAATCACATTTTCCATATGTGTACAATTGAAAGCCAGGTGTTGCATGCCCTGTCTCTTGGAAGGACCTTTGTGTGGTGTGTGCTTTATAATTCAGCTGCTGTGTGTCGGTGGGTTTCCAATAGCTGCGTCACAGCCGTCTTGGGAGGAGGTCCCACTTGTCCCTTCTGCTGTTGGAGGATGAGTGCTTGGGTTGTAGTGGGGTCATACCTTGAGCTGTGTGAAGCACTCTCCTGCTCACAGACCCACCTCCCGGAGTGCATGTGCGCTGCACAGTGTGGCACACTGCAGCAATAGTGAAGGGTACGTGAGGAAGTCCCTGTAGCGTACAGTGTGAGGGCTGTAACTACACGCAGGCCCCGCTACCTGTGTTAGAAAGAAAGCAGCTGTCTGACGGCCCCTTTAGGCTAGGAACATCATATGTCATGAAATCCTTTGTCATAATTTGCATCCCACATGATTTTATTCAGCCTTTGCCCATTGGGAGATAAGATTACAATTCCGTGTTTGGCAGAGCTCATAGAAGAGGAGATTGCTGCCAGGTAGTGCAGAGCCAGATGGCCAAGAGAGCGGCTGTGCGGACCAGGGCAGGAATCCCTGTGGGGCTCTCTGCTCCTCATTAGCCCTGTGACCCTGGGTGCATTACCTAACCCAGCTGCCTTAATAGTCTTCGCATGGAAAGGAGTTAGTCCTGCATACAGAGAGGGGATGCCGAGGGGTGGACTTGGACATATGTGTGAAGCTTGTAGAACAGTGTCCTGTGTTCTGGTTGTATTTTGCTTAGTGCTGTACCTGTTGTCTAATTAAGTACCTGCAGCAGACTTAAGAAATAGGTGTTGTGGTTCTTGTCACACAGGAGAGGAGACCAGCTTGGAGAGATGGTTTGTGGGAAGTCAGAATAGGATCCCAGACATGTGCCCAGGCCTAGGAGGCCATCACAGTTTATACTGCATTCCTAGCTGTAAATCTTCCTGATAGCCATACACTCAACATGCAGGCAAATCAATAGCAATAACAACAGATTTTTTAACTTTGGCCCTTCTGGTATGTGGTGCTGTTTTCTTTATGAAGAATTCATGCCGGTGTAGGTACTGTGTGCTCATAGATACATCACTGGAGCTCTTCTGAAGAGTTTGCATCTGTGGAACATGTCTATAGTACTGTTCCATACAGGTGAAGTAATTTAGATTTTAAATTTGTAAAACTAAGAAGTTGAATTTAGTGTATTTCTGTACGTAGTTAGCAGAGGTGTTTGTGATTTAATTAAAAGCTGTAGTCTACTCTAGAGTGAAATTACAATTAAAGGTGTTACTCATATTTTAATAATCGAATTTTGTTTTTGAGATTAGTGATGTAAATAAAGCATGATGATAACTGAATCTTCAAGTTCTCTGACTGAATTTAGAAGATTACTAATGTTTAAAGATTTAGTTTTAACAATTTTATTTTCGTATCCAACAATCTGGTAACTCAACTTGGTGATATTTTAGCAGAATTGTTAGTGAGCTATCTACAACTCATGTGCAGCATTTAGAAGGCCAGCTGGCTCCATGGTACTGTGTTCTTGAGCAATGGAAAGCTGTTCTTCTCTGACACTTGATGGGTGTTTGTTGTGGAACTCTGATGAGGTAGTCATTGTGCCTTCTCAAGCTTGAATTGCAAGTCAACTTGGAAAGGACACTTAGAGAATGCACAGTGTAAAGAGGCCCTAGCCATGAAGGTGAGGTCTCTGCCACATTCCTTTTCCCCTTGTAGATAAGGACAGGCCTAGGGTGAGCAGGATAGGAGAAGAGGGCATTAGATAGCACTTCCTCAAGCATTGGCTCAGCATCTGCATCTCCCCATTGCCGCTCTCTTTCATACCCATCTGCCAGTGTGGACACACTGACTTGTCACAAGTTGTTTACTGGAGTTCTCATTGATTACTGTTGATCATTTATGGGTTTATTTAGCTGAGAGTGCAGCTGAAGAAGATGGAAGGAGGAAGAATGAGAGAGATCAGGAAAGAGTTGGTGGCTGGACTAGCAGAACTGTGTGGGGGCCTCAGGTCCTTGAGTGGAGATGTGTGGGGTCCTGCTGTTTGTCAGGGCCTTGGCTACAAAGACAGGGACAATTCCTACTTCCCCAGATGACCATAACTAGTAGGAAACCGTCCAACATATATATAGAAATATTTAATAGTACAGTAGATTCGATTCTTCATAAATCCAGTCATTGGCATTTGTAGCTCCTGGATATATTTAAATTAGTTTTAGAAAGGACTCACAAATGTATCTTTAAAAAAAAAACTTACATTATCTACTAATGAATAACAAATTATTCTGAAGTTTACCAGAGCAAGCATGCATTATCTCCCGGCTTCCATACAACAGGAATCTGGGCACAGCTTAGCTAAATGCTTCTGGCTCAGGCTCTCATCAGGGGCCATCATCCAGGTATTATCCAGGGCTCAGGCAAAATCCACTTCCAACTTGGTCCTGGCTCTTGGCAGGCCTTGTGTCCTTTTGTCCACAGATGTCAGTTCCTTGTCACATTGGCTCTCAGGGCTGCTCACAGCAGGATGGCTTGCTTGGTCCAGAAAAGAACCTGACAGTGAAGGAAAGGCTCACATGGAAACACACATTCATAGTGAAATCATCTCATGTCACCTGTACTGTGGAAGCCTTTACCTAGGTGCAGATGACCCAAGGCTATCCCACCCAGCAGGAACGGGACTAAGGGGTTTGTAGAGCCTGCCTACACCAGAGCTCTACAGATTGTTGGTGTGTTGAGAACCTGACTCTTCAGAAAGGGTAACAAACTCCTCTGGTGGAAAGGATGAATATAATTAATCAGAACTCAATTGTGTGTGTGAAATGTCTTAGTGTTGACATGCAGAGGGTTCACAGGCTTGCCTGGCTTTGAGACTAAGTTCTGCAGGAATGGTGTGTTCTAAATGAAGTGACTTAAGATTGATGAGAAGAGCTCACTCTTGTGCCCGTCTTTCTGACCTGTCAGCATTGTAGGTGGTTCCCACACTGCTGAAAGGTGGTGGGCTGCCAGGAGCCCAGAGTGCTGAAAACAAACATAGCTCAGGCATCCAGTTGATCTCTCTGATCCCCAGTTTCCAGCATTTGACACAGGAAACCTAAGCACAAACTGAATCTGGCATAAAGCAAGATGCATTTGGAAACTGTGTCTTTCTGAAAAAGCATTGCTTTTGGGATGGGTGAAGAAGTCACAATAGAAGCCCAGAAGCCAGACTCGAGGCCTCAGGTCCCTGGGTAGAGATATGCTGAGCCTGCTCTATGCCTGGACTTGGTGCAAAGGCAGAACAACATGAAGTGCAGGTGTCTCCCTGCTTCCTGGATTTCTCTCTGGATTCCATCCTAGAAATTGCAGCTAGATCACTCTTAAGCTTTGCATAATTACTCCTCCCAGAAGGCTCGTCAGCCCTTGCTATGTTTATGTATGAAGGGCACAACATTGGAGCCCAGAACCAACTGCTTCAAAAGTGGTAATGTAACCTTTTTACTGAAGTTATTGCTGTTTTCTGAAATTAATATTTTTTCTTATGGACACAATTGATCAAAATCTGTTGGAAATAACTCCCTTAGGAGAGTTCATCGATGGCTGTGTCCGTGCAACCTTGGAAATAGTGAGTAAAATGGCGTCTCTGACGTGAAAAGAGAAAGGTTTTTGTTTAAGCAGTTCTGGGGATGAACCCAGGGCCTCCCATTCTAGGCAAATGATCTTTGAATGAACTACGTCCCAGCCTGAGAATGCTGTAGATTTTGTGGATTTTGTTCCCTCTAAATCTTAGATGAATGAGATAGACTTGAGTGCCATTTAAGTTCTTGATATTTCAGTCGTAAAATGTGCACATGGGCCTGTGCTGTCTTGGAGTCTGGACAACTCTCCTAGCAACTTCTCTCAGTTCTCATGGTGTGTAATTTGTTCCTTCCTTAGATTGTGTGGGTGTGTGCGCATGTGTGTGGGTGTGAGCATGTACATGAGAGAGAGGAAGGGGGAGAGAGAGAGAGAGAGAGAGAGAGAGAGAGAGAGAGAGAGAGAGAGAGAGAGAGAGAGAGGAGAGAGAGGGGAGCTAAACTCAGGCACAGAGAGAGGCCTTCAGTTTTAAGGAGCAGGTTAGTGATCTCACTTTGGTACAGTCTCTGTGAATGAGGAGAGCCACACAGCTCTTTTCTGCCATGCAACAAGCATTCTTGGAAAGAGCTTGGAAAGAGCAGGGTGTCTCCTCAGCTCTGTGATTACAGTGGCTTAGGTCACTGCTAGTGTCTATGAAGACAACAGATTACAGTGGACTAGATCTCTGCTTGCTGTCTATACTGATAGCCTAATTCTGTGGATTAGATCACTGCCTGGTGTCTATGGGGACAGCCTATTTCAGTGAGTTAGGTCAGCTCAGGTGTCTATGCAGATAGCCTATTACAGTGAATTAGATCTCTGTCCAGTGTCTATGTGGACATCCGGGTCTTTGGATTCCAGGTCTTCCAAATCAGTGTCCCCCTTTCCTTGAGAGCAGTGGTGCATTCCTGCCTGTCTTGGAATCCTGTCACTTACACGAGCAGAGCTGTGTTTAGGTGATGATGTGAAGGCTGCTCTTGATTGTCATGCTCACTCGTAGATATGAGTGCACACCCAGAAAGGATTGCCTAATGGTGAAGACCCACTCTGATTGGGCAGCTACATCCCATAGGCTGGCGTTCCAGACTGAAGGAGAAAGCCTGTCCGTGTGGATAGTCACATTCCCATAATCCCCCACCTCTGGCTCTGTACCCCCCCCCACCAAGTAGAGTGATGTACCTGCTCTTCTTGACCACACCCTCTTCCCTCCCTCCCTCTCTGGTAGGATGAAATCTCTGAGCCTGTGAGTCAAAACAAATCCCCTTTCCTCCTTGTTTATCTCAGATAGTTGGCCATGGCAATGAGGAATATGGACACAATGAACTCAAACTAATTATTCATCCCTTCCTTGTGCCAAGCAGTGTGGTAAATAGTTCATGCATTGCCTCATTTAAGGTCACTAAGGTATATGTCACCATTATGAGACAGGACCAGTGAAAAACCAGGGCTCAGAGAGGTGAAGTCGTCTACCCAACACCAAACTGCCACAGATACATGAGTTTGTTTACTCTTGTATTGTGTTTTGCTTAGAGCCCTGAAGGCCTGGAGTGACAAGTTAATGTGTTTTTCTTACTTGGTGAAGACATCCTTTTTACCTTTCTCTTCATAGTGCTGGAAACATCCACCAAGGGATAAAGTAATTCTGGATACCTTCTTTATCATATCACACAAGTAGAGCAAGGTGCCATTGCTGGACAGCATGATCTGTGTGCGGTGTGACATGTGGATTGCTGCCATGGTGTCTGCTCTGGAGTATGGTGCGATGCTCTGTGATGTAGAAGTGCCTGGCTTCTTCTTTCTCCACAGGTTCTTCCTCCAGGACCCGTCTCCACTTCTTCCAGACACTGTTTCTGTGATTGAACTGTGGTGTGGCACTCATCTTACCTGAGCTGTTGCAGGAGCCGTGTCACTGTCACAGACTTTACTGCTGACACCTGTAGTGTGCCCAGTGTAATAAAAATGGTGCTACTTAAAGCACAAAAGAGCTCCTGTTGCCCTCCTGCCTCAGACCCCCTCAGCAGCTTCTCAAGCCCTCAGAAATCCAGCTTGGCACCCTCCTGTCTTGCTCAATGTGCCCCAGGCACACTGACCTTCTGATTTTTTTCTTACTTGACAAGTTTAATATGTATGAAGTCTTTCTATTTCCCTTTCTTGGGCTACACTGGTTACCTATTGTCTTGAGACCAACTCCATAATATTTATGTCTATGTTTAAATGTCACTCTCTTGTGTCAGCAGTGACCAATGCCTCAGATAATCAGCTTAAAAGGAGGGAAGATTCATTTGTGTTCAGAGTTTCAGAGGTTTGCATCCATGGCTGGCTGGTTCTGGTCCCACTGTCACAGGCCTGAGGTGTGGGTGAGCATGCAGTGGGAAGCACACAGTAGAGAACACTGGCTCACCTTGTCACAGACGGAAGAGGGCAGAGCAACATACAGACAGCCCAAAGGACATTCACCCCAGTAACTGATTCCTCTAGGCTGCACCCCTAAAGTCTCCAGTACCTCCATTAATGTTTCCAGCTGGGGATCTCTCCTTTAACTAGAAAGCCTCCTAGGGACATTCGTGTTCAAACCAGAACTGGTCCCGCCCAGTGTCCCTGACAGAGCTAGATATTCCCCACCACAGCACTTTGATGTTGTCAAGATTTTCTTTGACGTTCTAATCTCTAAGTTATGTTTGCTTCTGTAGTGTGTCCTGCTTACCTTTCCCAAAATGTGAGCTCTAGAGAACTTAACTTTCATTGTGCCTAGAAAGTGTGCTTGCTGTGTAGTGGTAGTGGGCGCTCGGGCCAGACTTAGAGTGAGGGCAAGCTTTGACTAGCCGTCACTAAATCATGGCATGTTTCTGTCCATGTTAAATATGCAGAGAGTTCATGATCATGAGCCTCCATCCCATGGTGTGTTATGATAAGCTGTTATGCTGTGAAACACTCTGATGTGGTAAACTTGATTTGACTTGTTAAGTGTCGAGTTATAGCATGTAGTCAAGAGCGTAGACTTTACACATATAGCGTAATGAATTGCACGTGTACCCGCGTCATTGAGCCTCAGATCAAGATGTTTCTAGAACCCCAGAAGGCTACAATATACTCTCTTCAGCCCCTCTTCCCTCAGGGTCAACTGCATAATGTTTCTTTAAATTAGCTGCTAACACTTAAAAGTTGGACGGTTTCATGCTAAAGCACAGAGCCGTCAGCATAGGGGCTGTCATCTCTTGACTTCAGCTCACTGTGGCTGAGAAGCAGCTGTCCAGAGTGTCACACAAGTCCTGCCATCTGCCCACACCCTTCGCCTGACTGGGAAACCTGTTGCCAGTTGCCAATTATAATCATTTGATTGTTTTTCTTGTGGTAGAACTATGGCTCATCCGTTAAAAGGTGGAAGCATGGACAGTAAACAAAAGTTACATCTTAATTTGGTCCACTTTACTCACCGAAGTCCTAGATTGTGATATTTCTTATCCACTTCTACTTGTCCAGTTTTGTTTAGACCTGTACAGTGTCCTATTGTGTGAGCCCGTTTTCCGTGAACGTGCTCCTGCCTTGATTTTCCACAATGAAGACCACTCTGTGGATGAATCTCTGTGCACATTCTCTTCTTAGGATAAGCTTGAGGGTAGTGCTTTCGGACAGCATTGTCAGCTTTGTTCCTGCGGTGTGCAATGCTGTTTCTTTCCCACTGTGCGCCTTGGAATGTAAAAGATGTGCTGATATAATTAGGAAAAACAAAGCATGGGGGTGATGGGGGCAGTGGCCTAGAAGGCTCATCTTCTTACCTTCAAAGCATGGGGGTAATGGCCTAGAAGGCTCATCTTCTCACCTACAAAGCATGGGGGCAGTGGCCTAGAAGGCTCATCTTCTCACCTACAAAGCATGGGGGCAGTGGCCTAGAAGGCTCATCTTCTCACCTACAAAGCATGGGGCAGTGGCCTAGAAGACTCATTTTCTCACCTACAAAGCATGGGGGCAGTGGCCTAGAAGGCTCATCTTCTTACCGAAATAAATAAGTTGTTTGCGGTATTATTATCCTTATGATTATCCTTATTTTTAGTATTATTCCCTATGACACTGCTGTACCTTAGAGTCAAATCAGGTATCATGTATCTTAGGAAACCTCTAACCTTGATACATATATGTATAGTTTGTAACATGCAGACACACACACACACACAGCCTCTGTGTTTCTGTGTTCTAGTTTTCATTTTTGTTGTTGTAATTAAACATCTGGATCAAAATCAACTTAAGAGAGGAAGGGTTTATCTGGTTTATAATTCCAGGTTATGGTCTATCATGTGGCAGATCCCAGAGGGTAGGGCCTGAGATAGCTGGTCACAGAGGTAGGGCCTTAGACAGCTGGTCACAGAGGTAGGGCCTTAGACAGCTGGTCACAGAGGTAGGGCTTGAGACAGCTGGTCACAGAGATAGGGCCTTAGACAGCTGGTCACAGAGGTAGGGCCTTAGACAGCTGGTCACAGAGGTAGGAGCCTGAGACAGCTGGTCACAGAGGTAGGAGCCTTAGACAGCTGGTCACAGAGGTAGGGCCTGAGACAGCTGGTCACAGAGGTAGGAGCCTTAGACAGCTGGTCACAGAGGTAGGAGCCTTAGACAGCTGGTCACAGAGGTAGGGCCTGAGACAGCTGGTCACAGAGGTAGGAGCCTGAGACAGCTGGTCACAGAGGTAGGAGCCTTAGACAGCTGGTCACAGAGGTAGGAGCCTGAGACAGCTGGTCACAGAGGTAGGAGCCTTAGACAGCTGGTCACAGAGGTAGGAGCCTGAGACAGCTGGTCACAGAGGTAGGAGCCTTAGACAGCTGGTCACAGAGGTAGGAGCCTTAGACAGCTGGTCACAGAGGTAGGAGCCTGAGACAGCTGGTCACAGAGGTAGGAGCCTTAGACAGCTGGTCACAGAGGTAGGAGCCTGAGACAGCTGGTCACAGAGGTAGGAGCCTGAGACAGCTGGTCACAGAGGTAGGGCCTGAGACAGCTGGTCACAGAGGTAGGAGCCTGAGACAGCTGGTCACAGAGGTAGAGCCTGAGACAGCTGGTCCCAGAGGTAGGGCCTTAGACAGCTGGTCCCAGAGGTAGGGCCTGAGACAGCTGGTCACAGAGGTAGGGCCTGAGACAGCTGGTCACAGAGGTAGGGCCTGAGACAGCTGGTCACAGAGGTAGGGCCTTAGACAGCTGGTCACAGAGGTAGGGCCTTAGACAGCTGGTCACAGAGGTAGGAGCCTGAGACAGCTGGTCACAGAGGTAGGAGCCTTAGACAGCTGGTCACAGAGGTAGGAGCCTTAGACAGCTGGTCACAGAGGTAGGAGCCTTAGACAGCTGGTCACAGAGGTAGGGTCTGAGACAGCTGATCACAGAGGTAGGAGCCTTAGACAGCTGGTCACAGAGGTAGGGTCTGAGACAGCTGGTCACACCATATCCATTGCTAGAGCAGCAAGGAGTAAAGATGCAGATTCTGCTTCCTTGCTCTTTCGGTGTTTTGGTTCAGCAGGCTGTCTTCACTCTTACACAGTTGGGGTCCCAGCCTGTAAGATGGTGCTTCCCACATTCACATACCAACCTGATCTAGGTAATTCCTCCTTGAGATTTCCTCCCCAGGTGATGCTAGGTTGTGTCCGTTGGCAGTTAAAGCTAAACAGCACACTAGTACCTAGTATTTTCTCTGTGTAGATAGGAGCAAGTGCTACAGAACCTTTCTGTTGTAACGGACATGTAAATGGACTGCAGAGATGGCTCAGTGGTTAAGAGCACTTGCTGCTGCTGCAGGGGATGTGCTCATGGTTCACATACATACATTCAAGACATTTATAAGCATAGAAGTGGAATAAAACTCAAAAGAAATGCAAATGACGCTTTGCGTTCACTGGGCTTCATCTTTCAAATTGGATGCCTCTGTCCCTTGCTTTCTAAGGAGATGCTCACGTAGCATGACAGAAGCCACTGTACACGCTTCAGCCCTGAACCACCTCCTCAGGTACCCTGGCTCTGGAGACTGCTATGGGAGATTGGATGACTGTTACAGATCCAAGTCTGTGTACAGGTAACGGAGTCTAAACGGCAGACACCATCAAAGAGGGGTTGTTGAGAACAGTATAAACTCATTACCACAGACACAGGAGACATGATGACAGCTGTCCATGGTTAGCACATACCCAGTTCTCATTTTCAGTAAAGTTATAAAAAGCCAAGCTGGCCTATGAGTGGACAACAGATTATTTATCACCATTTTTGAGGGAAATTTATGCATTTGTAATATACTTATTGACTCCTTCAGTCTCTAATTCCTTTAATCACATCAACTGAGTGTCATAGACAAGTGTTTTTTTCCTACTTTTATAAATCCAATAGTGAAGTTATGGTGTGAATCCATTTAACCATCTACCAAGACACAAAGTCAATTTAATTGTGTCTTTTGTTTTTTAAAAAATAAGTGTATATAGATTTCACACAAGTGTCTTTGCCCTAACTTTAAAATATTTTGTATGTAATTCAGAATCTTTGGTAATGGAGATTATTAGATTTTTAACTGTCTGAATTTATTTTTTACTTTCAGAAAGCAAAAATCTCCATCAATATACCTCAGAAACAAAGATGTCTCCATCAAGTTTATACTCCCAGCAAGTGCTATGCTCTTCAATACCTTTATCAAAAAATGTGCACAGTGTTTTCAGTGCCTTTTGCACAGAAGAGAACATTGAACAAAGTATTTCATATCTTGATCAGGTATTGTGTTTTTGTAAGAAGCAAGAACATGTTATATACCCGAAAATATCAAAGCTACAAGAAGTGTTTGTCAAGCCTGAGTGTCATTACACAGTGACCTGCAGAGACTGTGGGGATCTATCTCCTAGGCTGACACAGGTTAGCTGCTGTGCTTGCAGCAGCCAGGCACCCTCTGTCCCAGGCTCCTGTACTCAGGAGTCTAACCCTCATTTCATTGATGAAAAATTGGGATAACTCATGCCAGGTTGTAGTGGCATCTTGCTTTGCCAGTGGACTTGCAGTGGTGGCCACATCCTAAGGGCGTGGCTTCAGGTGCAGATGTGACCCCTTATAAGGAAGAGGAGGGGCTGTCTCTTGTGACCAAGTAAATGCAGGCAGACTGGTAGCACTGACTCTGGGTGGCAGATGTCATGGCGGCTCAGCAGCGCGGGCTGATCATGGGAATCAGCCTGTGTTGGGCACCAAATGAAGGTGGGGTTTAAATGAGTCCACGAGACCCAAGATAAGTGGTAAGCTGATATTTATTAGGGAGGCACTTACACAAATAATAGTAAATAATCGCCGAGGGCTTCTGCGTCAGAAGATGCAGTCTCTGCCCTTCTGATGCTCTCCCCACAACTCAAGAGAGCCAGTCAGCCCCTCCTCTTCTTTATGAGAGGTCATTTGTGCACCTGAAGCCTCGCCCTTAGGATGTGACCACCACAAGTTCACTGGCCAAGCAAGATGCCAGTCCACCAGGTCATAGTGATTGTTCAGCAAAGAATGTAAGGTTGATTAAGTGTCCGTTCTCTGACAATTTAATACTAATGATCTAGGAATGGTTTTCCCGTTTTCTCTTTTTTTCTTTTTCACTAAATTGTCTGTTAGTCCTAAGAAACAATTAACTTACATATTGAAAGTTTCAGTGGACAAGTTAGCAACTGTGTATATTGTGTACTGCATGTTTCTAACTATGTGTCCATTGTGGAATGGCTCGGAAGTGCACATAGTGAGATGTTTTGTGTCAGTGTGACTTGGGTGTAGCCTGCAGTGTTCGAGAATCAACATTGTTGCTAGCTTATCACCATGCAGTTCAGTAGCTCATTTTGGCTGAACTGAAACATCCTGTCCTTTGACCAACATCTTCCCAGAGATAACTGGCTGGCCACTAAGAAACCATTCTCTCGTCACAGGAACTGACTACCTTTGGTTTTCCTTCCTTATATGAAGAATCCAAAAGTAAAGAGACAAAGAGAGAATTAAATATAGTTGCTGTTTTAAATTGTATGAATGAGCTACTGGTGCTGCAGCGGAAGAACCTTCTGGCCCAGGAAAGTGTGGAGACGCAGAATCTGAAGCTAGGCAGTGACATGGACCACCTGCAGAGCTGCTATGCCAAACTTAAGGTACCTGTTGTTCATCTTCCTGCCTCAGCGCCTGGCCACAGGGCATGGTGCCACAGGTGGCCATGGGTGGGCTTCAGAAGAGATTCAAAGCTGTGTTTAAAATCTGCCATTCTTTTAGTCGTGGCTAACAGTGATTCAAGTCACTTGCATGGGTCAGTTACTGAGCTTTTTGCTGTGTATGCTGAAGGCCTTGATTGTCTTGTCTGGAGACTTGCTGAAGCTGTCGGAAGTCAGGAAATACAAAGGTCTGGGAAGAATCAGGTTCTCTCACCTCCTCCAATCTTTCTTAACAAAGCCGATGCTTCCTAATGTGTTGGTTCCAAGAATATTCCCGAGGTGTGTATCCCAGAGCAGAGTGCAGGGGTGGAGCAAGCAGACAGCAGCCGACAGCAAGGAGTCTGGAGTCCCTGTGGTGGTGGTTCTTCTTCTTCTTCTCTCTCTCTCTCTCTCTCTCTCTCTCTCTCTCTCTCTCTCTCTTTCTTTCTTCTTTTTTTTCTTTTTGGTTTTTTGGTTTTTCAAGACAGGGTTTCTCTGTGGCTTTGGAGGCTGCCCTGGAACTAGCTCTTGTAGACCAGGCTGGCCTGGAACTCACAGAGATCCGCCTACCTCTGCCTCCCGAGTGCTGGGATTAAAGGCGTGCGCCACCAACGCCCGGCGGCTCTTGTTCTCTTGTAACCCTCTCTGTACAGAGGGAAACGTACTTTCTATTGGGCCATGGACCTGCCAGCTTAGCGTACAGTGCTGTTGCTGGTTGCTTTCTTTTCTCCTTCATAAAAAGCTTCTCTGTGTGTTTGTGTAAGAAATACAATCCCCTGAAAGAAGAGGAATAAGTATTTGAACCCTGGTACAGTACAGACTTACACTGTAGTTGTGTATTATTAAAAGCATAAAGCATAGGAACCATTTTCCTCAGTACTCGATCGAAGGCCTTGCTTGCGAGCACAAAGCCCTTGGCAATGGCTCTCTTGTGCTTGGTCCTTGGCCCTCTTCTGTATATCTTCTTCCTATCCCACCCCCGTCTAAAACAGATAAGAAAAGCAAAAGAACCTTGACTTCGGGCTCCTAGGAGAACTGTAGTCTCTGTGTAGTATTTGCAGGGTAGTTGCGCATGCCGTCAAGCGCATGAGGTTTGCACTGCTCTGCTTGTGAACGCCGAGCACATTTGGGGAAGCCCTAGAGAAGTGATGCTCCGTGGCAGGTGCTCCTTTTAGCCCATCACTGAGATGTGTCTTGTCTGTCCTTAGACCAGGTGCAATAACTCTGTCTCTCTCTAGCAGTGCTTTTAGCTTCCTGTACATCCTGTTTGCCAGAAGGACAGGGAAAGTAAGGACTCCATGTGTGCGTTGGCTAGCTGGGATGGAGAAGGAATCAGTGCTCTGTAGAGCTGTGAGCTGTGCCTGCCACATTGTTCCCCCTCCTCTTCTCAGGACCTGGATGCTAATCAGGCTGATCATGACCTAAAACCTGGAAGACAGCGTTCTTCTAGCTGAGTGTCATTGGCCAAGTGCCATGTGAGTAGTTAGTGTCCAAGTGTCCAGCTGTGCAGAGGTGCAGGTTAAGTTGGAGTGACTAAGGAAGGCCTTTTAGGAATGAACTAGAACTACCTAAAACAGATTGTTCTATGAGGGTGCCTTTTAACTTGGATTTGACCTGGGCCAGATCTGTTATTTGACTTAGCTGAGGACAGAAATTTGTAAGGTTTCTAGATCTAATGTGATTAATTCATCAGGTACTGGAAAAAGAAAATCCAGTCCCTGCTCATGAGTTTTCCGACTAATGGAGTCCAATACGTGAGGCCACAGTTGGAATTATTTCAGTGCGCGCACACACACACGTGCTCACCGTGTCCCATTTTCCTTATATCTACGGTGAACAGCACTGCAGTGGGTGTTCAAGTGTCTCTGCATATGGTGACTGAGAGTCCTTCAGACGAGACCCAGGAGTGGACTGGATTATGTGGTTTTTCTGCTTTTGTTTCTCAAGGAACCTCCATCGTGACCTCCTTAGCATCAGCCTCAGCTTACCAGTGCGCAGTCCTCTCTGCTTGCATCCTTGCCAGCATCTGGAGTTGTTTATCTATAACCTTGGTGGCAGTGGCCATTCTGCCTAGGGTGATGTGGAATCTCACTGTAGTTTTAAGTTGCATTTCCTGTAGAGCTAATGATGTTGGGCACTTTTTATCTACTTACTGGCCATTTGTCTTTCCTCTTTTGAGAACTGCATAGTCCAAACTGTGTTTGTCCATTTATTGATGTTTAGTATTTTAAGTTCTTTTTATAGATTGTAAATGTTAGTCTCTGCCAGACCTGTAGTTAGCGTAGATTTTCTCTCTTTGTTTCCCTGCTCTGTTCTGACTGCTTCCTTTGGTGATTCTGTGATGTCACTTGTCCGTTCGTGAGGTCAGTTTCTGTGTCATTGGAGTCCTTTTCATCAAATCCTTGCTAACCCTCTGTCTGAAATACTTTCTCTGTTGTTTGCTCTGGCAGCTTCAGAGTTTGTGGCCTCACGCTAAGGTCTGACATCCTTTTGGAATTTGTTTGCATAGGATGGATGAGGGTCTGTTCTATTTCCCAGCATAGCTTATTGAAGAGACTGTCCTTTCTCCAGTGTATATTTGTTTATACCATGGTCAAAAATGAGGTGGCTTTGTGGGTTTCTCTTGGGGTCCTGTGTTGTGTTCGATTGACTTTCATGTCTGTTTTCATGGCAGTACTATGCAGTATTTTCATTACTGTGGCTGTGTTGTATAATTTGGAATCGGTTTTATGGCACCTTCAGCTGTATTCTTTCGGCTTGTGATTTATGTATTCTTTCCGCATGATTGCTTTGTCTTTGTGTTTCTCTATGAATTTTAGGATTTTTTAAATAATTTCTCAGAGTTCAGATTTGAACTTGTGCAGTGTGAAGGATAGTATTCCTAGTCTCTTCACACTCAGTGGCATTTGTTGTTCCCTAAAGGCAAGCATCCCCAGAGTATGAAGCCTGCTGTAGATGAGTGTGCTCCTAGCGTGTGAAAGCCTTACAGAGAATTCTGGGAGCTTCAGGGATAGCAGCACAGAGGAAGAGCCTTTTAAGACCATGTTGTAGTTCTTGTATATAAGTAGAATAAAAATGAATTTAAATAAGGCATGTGATTTTATATATTGAACTTGGTAGTAATTGCTTTAAGTAAGCTTGAGTGTGGCTCAGAAGTTGGACTGTAGTTCCCAGGTTAATGTGTGGTTCTTGTCACTCCTGAGGACAAGTGGCATATTTTATGTTCCAGGAACAACTGGAAACCTCAAGACGAGAGATGATTGGGCTTCAGGAGAGAGACAGGCAGTTACAGTGCAAAAACAGGAATTTGCATCAGCTTCTGAAGAATGAAAAAGATGAGGTGGGTTTTCTGTTACCTTGCATGAGGTGAACTATTGGTTTTTAGAATTTGAGGTGTGACATAATGGCCACTTCACCTTTTAAAAAGAACTGTCTATTCTGCGTCACACTAGCATGGTGGGTGGCCACGCTGTGCCCGTCCTCTGCCCTGCTCCAGGAGGACATGAGCCCATGGCTGGCGGCAGGCAGGGCCCCTGTGCTGCCCTTCGGTCCTCTCTCATTTCTCTCAGGCACAGGAGAACTGAGAGCACGCGTCGTTGTCTCCTCGGTACTGTACAGAGGCAGCGCTCCACACCTCCCCCCTTGCATCAACCCCTCTCCAGCAAGGCCTCCCTCTACAGGGAAGGCCTCTCAGTGGCTCTCGCCTAACCAGGGCCATGCACATGCTAGGCAAGTGCCCTGCACTGAACTGTCCCCTTTCTCCTCTCGTGTGTGATCTTAAACATTACCCTTTTTTATCTAGCAAAGAATTAACCTGATTAAATGGCCACAGTGTGGAACACTTAGTGCCTAGGATGCACAAAGCTGTGGTGATTCATATTAAAAATTTCACTTCTAACTCAAAATACTCCAACTCTAATATGTGCTTGGTAGGTACCTAGACCTTATTTTTAGCTGAATCCTGACAGCACTGTGATGACATGACACTGACCCCTATCCATATAGTAGCTAAAAAAATATTATTTTCAGTGTTTTGTTCTTTAACTCAGAGGCTTGGAAGGGAATTTATTTCTATTTTCTTTTTTTTTTAATGTGTGTATGTCTGTTTTACCTCCATGTCTGTGTACTGTGTATGTGGCTGGTGCCTTTGGAGGCCAGAAGATTGGGTCCCCATGGAACTGGAGTTACAGGTGTTTGTGAGCCACTTTATGGGTACACAAGCCAGGTCCTTTGCAAGAGCAGCAAGTTTCTTAACCACTGAACCATCTCTCCAACCCCGATAATCTATTTCTTAAAAGCCTATGATTTCTTTTTATGCCATTTAATTAGTATTTAATAGTGAATAATGAAGCAGGGCATTGGTGATGTCACACGCCTTTAGTCCCAGCCCTCGGGAGGCAGAGGCAGGCAGATCTCTGAGTTCAAGGCCAGCCTGTTCTTCAGATCGAGTTCCAGGACAACCTCCAAAGCAATACAGAGAAACCCTGTCTCAAAAAAACAAAACAAAACAAAACAAAAAAAGTGAATAATGACTATCTAACCAAGGTTACTACATAGAAAATTGTGATATGATGTGTTGATTACATTTAGTTTGAAGTTTGTCTTTGGTCTGGAGTAAGCTAAAACACCACTCTATGGCTAGGATTGAGATGGCTCTAAAGAACAAAGTACACTTCCTGTCAGGAGCTGCCCTAGCTGAGCCTGGTAGCACAGGTCTGTAACCCAGCCGCAAGGGAGGTGGGCAGGAATTGAGAATCAAGTCCAGCTTGGACAGCCTCCAGGTAAAAAGCAGTCTGGGGGTGTGGCTCAGCAGTAGGCGCTAGCCTAGCATGTGCTGGCCGGCCAACTCAGAAGAATAGCACCTGACCTAGCTTCCCAGCGGTGGCTGCTCAGAGAGAAGACAGCTTGCTGGCAGCTGCGTGCCGCTGTGTATTGTTGTCGTTCACTGGTAAGAAGTGAAACTCATTATGAGGGAATATGAGCTAGGACCAGTTAGGACTGGTTTTACCTTTTGAATTTATGATTTTAGTGGATGCATCACCACTTGTTTGATAGAAAGTGTTTTGTCTTTCAGGTACAAAAATTACAAAACATTATAGCCAGTCGGGCTACTCAGTATAATCATGATATGAAGAGAAAAGAGCGTGAATACAATAAACTAAAGGAGCGGCTGCACCAGCTTGTTATGAACAAGAAGGATAAAAAAATAGGTATGACGCTTACCAAGAGTGAGCCTCGTGCCTGCAGGGATGTGCCCATAAGCGCGAAGGGGTGACGTACTTTCATACATTGCAAGGTTGCCTTTAGAATTTAGGTATTTCCCTATAAACTGGAAACTGAGACAACCGGTTTGTGGAGAGAAAAAAAATAAAAGCCTGGGTCATTTAGTTTGTCTTATTACTTTTGCTATAAGACAAAGTGACCGAGACAACTTCTAGGAGAGTTTATTGGGCTTCCAATTTCAGATAGTAGTCAATGACTATTATGGCAAGGAACATGGTGCTAGAGCGTCGCTGAGAGATCACATCCTGAGACAAACGATGAGGCAGAAAGAGCCAAAGCCCAGCTCTAGTGACATACCTCTCCAGCAAGGCCACACCTCCTAACCTTTGCCAAACAGTTTCATCGCCTGGGAACCAAGTACTCAAACGTATGAGCCCCGGGGGCCATTCTCATTCACACCAGTGCACGTGTATTTGCCTAACATGATGGGTTTGGAGTTGAAAAGTAAGCCAGAGGACACTGACTCCCATAAAGAACTGGAACCCGAAAGCATCACAGTGGTTTCTGAATGTCAAAGAAGGGTGATTTTAGAGTTGGCTTTGTAAATGGCAGCAGCAGCAGCCTGGGGTGGGTAGCTGTTTCTTTTCCCAGCCCAATCAGAAGAGATAGATTTCATTTACTAGTTCAAAATCAGAATAACTTTTTTGTTATGAAAGTGAGTCTGTCTGTATCTGGGGCAGATGGACATTAGTGCTGTCAAATTTTCATTCCTGTGAGGTTGACAACACTGATGGGGTTAGCAAGTCAGGCAGGGCCTTCTCTGTAATGCCCGAACAATGAGGAAGTTCAGCATGCTTCCTCTGCCATTGCAGGGAAGTCCCCTAACAGCATGTAGATAGGCAGCTGTGGCTAAGTTCTGGGAAAGCTGTGTGTGCTGGATGCTGTGTTCCCTCTGTGAGTACATCCCTGTATCCTTAAGTGATGTCATGTACAGATACTGTGTTCCCTCTGTGAGTACATTCCCTGTATCCTTAAGTAATACCATATACAGATACTGTGTTCCCTCTGTGAGTACATCCCTGTATCCTTAAGTAATGTCATGTACAGATACAGTGTTCCCTCTGTGAGTACATCCCTGTATCCTTAAGTAATGTCATGTACAGATACTGTGTTCCCTCTGTGAGTACATCCCTGTATCCTTAAGTAACACCATATACAGATACAGTGTTCCCTCTGTGAGTACATCCCTGTATCCTTAAGTACTAGAGGGTATGTCTCTCCTTCCCTCTGGCCAGGGAAAAAGTAAGGTTAGCATTGGAGAAGCTTGACAAACCCCAGGTTATTCGAAGGGCCCTGACCTGTGTTCCAGGTCAGCTTCAGTCAGACCCTCATGTGTCTCATGTGTGATAGGGTTTTAAACATGTGGTAGAGATTGATTATGTTTGTGCTTACATTTGTAGCCATGGACGTTTTAAATTATGTGGGTCGAGCTGATGGAAAACGAGGCTCGTGGAGGACTGATAAGACAGAAGCCAGGTACAGACGTGTAGCCTGCAATGTGGCCTGGGTTTGCTGTGGCCATGTGTTCTCACACGAGTGGTTTCTCCCCCAGGAATGAAGATGAAATGTACAAACTTCTGCTGAATGACTATGAGTGCCGCCAGAAGCAGATCCTAACGGAGAACGCTGAGCTGAAGAAGGTCCTGCAGCAGATGAAGAAGGAGATGATTTCTCTTCTCTCGCCCCAGAAGAAGAAACCCAGGGAAAGAGCAGAGGACGGCACAGGCACTGCTGTAAGTGTTCCTCTCCAGCCTCAGCCCAGCGGCTAACCCACGCCATGCAAACCCCGGTTCTCCCTGAGGGCTCTGCTCTGCCGTCTGTAGTCACGACAGCTGAAAACTGCCCTGCACATCTCCAGGCACATCCTGGAAGGCATCTGGAGATGACCATCTGGTGCTTCATGAGCATCATCTTGTTCATATTTCTCCTGGAGGAGATGATTCAGTGTTATAAGGCTTAAAATGTTACAATAATCTGACTATACTTTAATTTTACCCATCTTAGATGCTAGCACAGCGTACACAGCAGGAATCAGATTGGATTTGTGTCTGCACTCAGGCACCGTGCCGTATGTGATGGTCTTCACCCCTGTTGTCTCTTTGGAACTAAAGAAACATTCAGTCCACACCTTTATTGAAGCTTTATTGTTCTAAGTCCTGAAAAGACAAAGCTAAGGTTTTGACAGTTCCCTCAAGAAGCACTTTGGGAAGGGGTAGACAAGTAGAGATATGGTTACCACATGCGCAAAGTGTGGTGGCTGTTGGCTGCTCAGTCAAAGAAGACATCACAAAGAGGGTGGCTGTGGAGTGGCTTCTTCCACAATGAGTAGATGCTCTCATGGAGAAAACGGAGGAGTGCCTTCTTGACTCAAGTGCCTGATGTAGGAATCCAAGTTCACAGTGGTGAAAATTGGAAGATGGCAGTTTGATAGAAGGTCTGTCAACTGCCAGCCAGGCCACCAAAGTACATTTTGTAAGCCTGTGTTCAAGGATTATTTATTTTGTGGGCTCTTAAATTGGCCATCTGAGAAGTCCATTTAAATATCCTTAATACACAGGACACAATCCTTTGTGACCCAAAGTGGATGCCAGGAACTGTAGATAGTTCCAGAACAAATCGTAGGTGTCATGCTCTTCCTGTGTATATACCTTTGAGAAAGTCTGATTTCTAAGCCAGTACAATAAGATTAGAGTCAGCAACTAATATTACAGCAATGTATGGTATTGGATGTTAACATACGGTCTTCCTCCTCAGAGTTCTCCTTTAGAACAGGGTACCACTCTGTTCCTCTACAGCTTCTGACTTAACACCTCTGTAAACTTTGGCTTTGCTCTCAAAGTCTGTTACTTTGAGCCAGTTGTGAGCTTTGACCAACATAGGTTATATCACTTTTGAGGTCTCTTCGGGGTTGGCCAGTACTTTACTAGTCATCAGAAATGGGAAGGAAACCAGGAGTGCCTTCCTGCTTCTTCAGGTGGGGTGATGTCCCTGGTGATGACATCCCTGGTGATGACATCCCCAGTGGTTCCTCACAATTCAAAGCTAAAGGAAGTCCAAAGCATTTTTCCTATTGTTAAAAGATTATTTTTCTACTTCTTTTTCTCAAGATTTAGGTAATATTACCATTCTTTCAGTGAAAATCTTAGGACAGAATAGCAAGAATAATTAGACTCTTGGTGCTAGGTATCTTTTGGATTTCACTTGTATTTGGCTTGTATCATAGCCAAAATATGGGTTTGGTTTTGTTTAGGTTTTTCAAGATGGGATTTCTTTGTGTTACCCTGGCTGTCCTGGACCCTACCAGGCTGGCCTCGAACTCACAGAGATCCGCCTGCCTCTGCCTCCTGAGTGCTGGGATTAAAGGCGTGTACCATTACCTCCTGGCTTGTTTGGTTTTGGTTTTGTTTGTTTGTTTTTATAAGTCTTTTGATTGTAGATTTTTATTCAATCTGGGAAACAGGTAGTAATTTTTTTTATTATTTGTTGTTTTGAAACTGGATTTTGCTTGCATAGTCTAGGCTAGCCCAGAACTTAAAAATCTCTCTGCTTTCACCTTCCTGGTACTGGGATTTCAGGCATGTGCAGTCACTCCTGGCTATTAAGGTTTTTGAAATTTTAAAATATACTTTATTGGGGGTGTGGTATGGAGATCAGAGGACAACTTGTGGAAGTCAGTGTCGTCTTCCACCATTGCATCAGATGGGTCCCAGGTGTTGAACTCAGGTCATCCAGGTTGGTGGCAGGTGCCTTTACCATCTCCTGACCTGATCAGTGTTAACAGCAGGTTTGGTTTGTTTTTCTTTGTTTTTTGTTTGTTTGTTTGTTTGTTTTGAGACAGGGTTTCTCTGTGGCTTTGGAGGCTGTCCTGGAACTAGCTCTTGTAGACCAGGCTGGTCTCGAACTCACAGAGATCCACCTGCCTCCCGAGTGCTGGGACTAAAGGTGTGTGCCACCACCGCCAGGTTTGTAATCAGGGTGTAGCACCTGATTAAATCCCTCCTGCTCCACAAGCTGCAGCTTTAAGTATAGCATGATGCTGCAGCTGGGAAATTCTAAATTGGATCTCCCAAGACAGCGCAGCGGGAATCAAGCCACACAAAAATATTTCATAAGTAAATTACTTTCAGATTGTGCATACAAGGTACATTTGAAATAGAGTTCATGTTTAGGCTTATATCATACTTCTAACACATACACATAAGCAGACAGACAGAAGAGACAGATACTGTAAAATCCCAAAGTATCTTAAATCCCAAGTGCTCAGGCCCCAAGTGTCTGGTGAGGGATGCTTAGTCTGTAGTCTAAGAGACTTTGAAATGGGTTACAGGCCCATAGCTCCTGGAGACCAATGATGGCAAGAACAGTCACTGAGCCATCTGCTAAGCCTTAATCACCCGCTCCGCTTAGCTGGATCTGCTACCCCAGTGCTGATGTCACAGTGTCTGCTTAGACCTGACCTCTGCTACCCCAGTGCTGACGTCACAGCGTCTGCTTAGACCTGACCTCTGCTACCCCAGTGCTGACGTCACAGCGTCTGCTTAGACCTGACCTCTGCTACCCCAGTGCTGACGTCACAGCGTCTGCTTGGACCTGACCTCTGTTACCCCAGTGCTGACGTCACAGCGTCTGCTTAGACCTGACCTCTGCTATCCCAGTGCTGACGTCACAGCGTCTGCTTAGACCTGACCTCTGACCTGACCTCTGCTACCCCAGTGCTGACGTCACAGCGTCTGCTTAGACCTGACCTCTGCTACCCCAGTGCTGACGTCACAGCATCTGCTTAGACCTGACCTCTGCTACCCCAGTGCTGACGTCACAGCGTCTGCTTAGACCTGACCTCTGTTACCCCAGTGCCAGCTCTTCATTGCTGCTGCATTTGTCTGATTGGGGGGAGGGGGGTATAATAACTCTTCTTTCTTTTAACCTTTTGCCACCTTTCTCCTGAGAGGTATTTTTCATAGTCAAGTGTTTCAACCTTCCTGGAAATTAGTAACAAATAAAGACTATTGTATATAGATGCATGTTTGACTTAAGTTTTCATATTGTTTTCTGTGGTAACTTAATCAACATTGGTACATTTTCCTATAATTTCATGTTTTGGTCCAACAAAAAGAAAAACATGTCAGCCATAAAATGATAGGAGAATTGGGATTAACTGTTTGACTCTGTTGATAATTTCAAAAGGTTTACTTGTTGCAGCAGTCTAAACTTAGAGACAAATCGACCAGTCTCAGTCCTGCCTGTCTTCTGTGTGACACTGAGCCTGCCTCTGAGCCTGAGTTTCTTTTTTGCACAGTTTGAGAAGTAAATGTGCAGCAGCATCCAGCACAGCATTGCACAGACAGCAGCTGTCTCAGACAGCTCTGTCAGTCAGATTGGAAGAGATCTGAATTTGGGAGTTTCTGTCTTCAGTACCTTTTTACAAGATATAGATACTGGCTAATGGGTGAGAGATTGCTTGAGCCCGATAGAGCAGCCTGGGTGTAAAAGCATTGTAAGTTACTGGTCTTTCCGTCGTTCTCTTTGGGCTGTAGGTTATCTCTGATATTGAAGATGACCTTGGAGAGCTGAGCAGAGAGAGCGCGTGGGGCCTCTCCTGTGACACTGTGAGAGAGCAGCTTACAAACAGCATCAGGAGACAGTGGAGGATCTTGAAAAGTCACGTGGAAAAACTCGATAACCAAGGTAACCCCTGCTGCAGTGCAGGAGAAGTGGGCGCCATGTAAGCTGCTGCTGTCCAGTGCAGGGCTGGCTGCTCTGGGTGTCTGGTTCTGCCTGGTTTGCCCCTGGCTTTGCACTCACTGACAGAGATGCACCTGGCTCCAGAACAAGTCTTAGAGAGCAGCATTGCTCACACTTGAAGTCCCCGTGCAGCTCGGTAGTGAACTGAACAACTTGTAGCTCGAGTATGAAGGCAAGCACTCTTATATGTGTTAAAGTCTGCGTGCTTCTAAATCAGGAAAGTTGAGTTTGTGCTTTTTCAGGTTTACATTTATCATTTTAATTGTGTTTGTGTGTGCAAAGGGGCGTGTCATGTGAGTGTAGGTTTCTGTGGAGGCCAGAGGTGCTGACTCCCCGGAGCTGAAGTTAACAGGTAGTTACAAGACCCCAACATGGGTGCTAGAAATGGAGCCTGGGAGCTCTAAGGAACAGAGTGCACTTTTCACCTCTGTCATTTCTTGAGCACTAAAATTTCTGTTTAGTAAAGTCAGTTACTTAAAGTTTATTGGAGTTATCAGTACAAAGCTGTGAGTCACAAAGGACAAACAGCATAGTTCTCACAGTTGCACATTCACTTGCAGTAATTTATTTTAAATGTGTGTTCAAGACCAGCTTAAGACAATAGTGGCTTTAAAACCTGTGCCTAGTTTCTGGCTCTCATCGTGGTTTCTATTGTTTTGGTAAACACCATGACCAGAAGCATCTTGAGAGGAAAGGGTAAATTTTACTCTGTGTGTGTGTGTGTGTGTGTGTGTGTGTGTGTGTGTGTGTGTGTGTGTGTTCCATTTTTTTATTTGAATTAGAAACAAGATTGTTTTACATGACAATTCCAGTTCCCTCTCCCTTCCCTCCTCCCCTGCCCCCCCCCCAACTAAAACGCTACCTATCACAAAACCTTTCTGCGCCCCCAGGGAGAGTGAGGCCTTCCATAGGGGATCTTCAGAGTCTATCATATCCTTTGGGATAGGGCCTAGGCCCAACCCCCGTGTGTCTTGGCTAAGGGAGTATCCCTCTATGTGGAATGGGCTCCCAAATCCACACCTAAGCTAGGGATAAGTACTGATCTACTACAAGAGGTCCCGTAGATTTCCGAGGTCTCCTCACTGACACCCACGTTCAGGGGGTCTGTGTCAGTCCCATGCTGGTTTCCCAGCTATCAGTCTGGGGACCAAGAGCTCCCCGTTGTTCAGGTCAGCTGTTTCTGTGGGTTTCAGCAGCTAATCCTTTGCTCATCACTGGTTCTTTTCTGGAACTGGATTCCAGTTCATTTCAGTGATTAGTTGTGGGTGTCTGCTTCTACTTCCATCAGCTGCTGGATGAGGGCTATCAGGTGGCATATAAGTCAGTCATCAATCTCATAATCAGGGGAGGGCATTTAAGGTAGCCTCTCCTCTGTTGCTTAGATTGTTAGCTGGTGTCATCATTGTCGATCTCCAGACATTTCCCGAGTGCCTGATTTCTCTTTAAACCTAAAATATCTCCCTCTATTATGGTATCTCTTATCTTATAAGAGATAACCTGCTTTCTCATACAACTCCAGACCACTTTCTCAGTGGTGGCCCCATCATACTGAGCTGGGCCTCCCACAAGGCCAGCCTGGTCTACAACGTGAGTTCCGAGACAGCCAGGGCTATACAGAGAAACCCTACTCCAAAAACAAACAAACAAACAAACAACTCATTACTGAAGAAAATGTCTCACAAGCTTGTCTGTGGAAGCATTTTCTCAGTTGTTCTCAGTTTGGGGCCCTCTTCTTTGATGACCCTTGCTGGAGTCAGGGTGACAGCAAACTAACCCAGCACACTGGGATTCTGTCAGTTTCAAAGGTCCACTCAGAAGGCCTCAATGATGAGGACGTCATCTCACGACAGGACCATGAAGAAGAGACTGAGAAACTGGAATTGGAGATCCAGCAGTGTAAAGAGATGATCCGAGCACAGCAGCAGCTCTTACAGGTAAAGGGATGGCCTCGGGGTGTTATTGAACCTGCTAGATTTTTGCTCCTGTGTCTCCTGAGGTCTGTAGAGTTGACACCCTTTACCATCTCAGGTGAGTCATCTGAACTAGCAGTTAATGAGCTGCAGCCTTGTTCACCTGGCCCCTACTTTGCCAAGGGAAGCAGCTCTTGGGAAAGCAAGTTCTCATTGCTTCATCGTGTATGTCCTTGGCCAAGCTCTGACCCATCTTCCCTGCGTTCACTGGAGTGTGAGTAAGCTGTCTGGGTTTCCTGACTTACTGTGTTTTAAACCTTAATAGCAGCAGCTGGCCACGACATGTGATGATGACACAACCTCACTGCTTCGAGACTGTTACTTGCTGGAAGAAAAGGAACGCCTTAAAGAAGAGTGGTCCCTTTTTAAAGAGCAAAAAAAGAATTTTGAGAGAGAAAGACGCAGCTTTACAGAAGCTGCGATCCGCTTGGGGCTGGAGGTGAGCTCTGCAGTGCTGCAGCCCCGAGCACAGGTGTCTGGGAGGGTGCAGGTGGATGCTCCTTGGATCCACTTCATCTGAAGGATCACACTAGCCATCCTACTCCCTGAGAAGAATGGTCAGAAATGACTACACTGTTAGTTTGGGATCTCAGCCATCCTCAGGCTGAGCTTTTAAGCACAAAACCAAAACTTGGGTTGACATACTTCAGTTAACAAGAACAGTTAGCCAGAGGCAGAAGTACAGAAGCCAGAAAGCAAGGCTAGTACATTTAGAGACTTTCCAAGAACTGTAGCTTTGGTGGACTAGATCTTTGTTTTGGTTTTGGCTAGAGGTGCTGTCCACATGCTGAGATCCATGGCCTGGGTGGCACTTCCATCATGGAGTCAGTTGTGCTCAGGCCTGGGGGCCTGCTCCATGACGAGTAACTGCAAATTGAAGGGAGAGGCTGAGCATATGGATGATCTCTGTTAGATACTCAGTTCCTTTTGGGCATCATGTGCTGTCAGAAAATAGTACCAACAGCATCCTTGGTTAACAGAAAAGAAAACACAGTAAAAGATTCTTTATCCCAATCCTTGTAGAGGATTGTATACAAGTTAGTGGTTTGGATTTTTGCATCATACATGTCCACAGTTTGCATTCTGTCAGCAATGCATTGCCTCCATAGTGCCCTTTCAAAAACTGAAACTTAAAACTCAACCTATACAAAATATTATGGAATGACACAGAGTCCTCTTTATCTCCAGTATCGTCCCTTAGAAACAACCACTGATTTTAAAAAAAAAAATGTCTATTGGAAGCTAGGCGTGGTACTCGCAGCTTTTACAGAGGACTGGCTGGCTTCCTAGCACCCACACCATCTGTAACTCCAGTGCCAGGGGAGGAGGCCATGGGCACCAGGTACACATGTAGTGTACATACATCAGACACATAAAAGGAAAACATTTTTAAAAGGTTAAAATGCCGTATGTTAAAGTTCTTAAAAAAAAAATGACCAGTGGACTTTTTTTTTTTTGTTTTATTTTGATGATTTTGGAGCAGTCTCTCCATGCAGCCTGTGCTGATCTAGAACTTGCTGTGCAGAACTGGCTTGAGTGATTAAGGCGTGTGCCACCATGTCATGTCGAGCATGGTGTTAGCTTTTCCCCGCCTGACTTGCTTGCTCCTTCTCTTTGCATCCTTATGAAATTGTTTTTATTGTCCACGGGCTGTCTTATGTATATCCTGCCTTATGTTATAAAATACCTATAAATGGCGCGATTTATCGAAAGTTGGGGCCTAAAAATTGAAAGCCAGAAACAAATGTTGATCCTATGATTATGTGGTATTACTCATTTCATAAACAAATAATGCATTTGAACACATAACTGATGGGGGTTGAATCCAGGGCCTCATCGTGCAAGGCTCCTGTGGCTGAGCCAGTCTTTGCTCTGAAAATACAGTAAGACTTTGCCTGCTGGAGAAGCCGTATTGCTCTCTAGTGTTTGTGCTCTAATCTGCCACATCAGACTCCATGGCTGTGTTTCTACCGCTCATGTTAGTCCTCTTGTTTTCCTTGGGAAGGCTGTGTCACCATCTTATATCACATTTTAAGAAGAAACACAGCATAGTGACAACTGAATATTGAAATATCTAAAACTATATTATATTGCATCAGCAGAAGCTGAAAGGATTATTTAGTTTTTGTTGCTGAGGAGAAGCTAGATGACAACATAGCCTGTGTTACTTTGTAGGTAATTTCATGGGGCACCTGCCCCTATGCCCTTCTGTGGAAGTTTATGGGATTTCTTTAGTTCTAATGTCTTCAGTAGACTACTCTTTAGAGACCGTTTCTTCTGCTTGTCTCCCATGTTTGACTTCTCCGTGCTGCCAGGTGTGTCCATGGCTGACATTGGGATCTTAGTTCTGGATATTCTCTTACATTATTCTTTGGATCAGTTTTAGTATTTTGTAATTTTCCTGTTCTTTGTACACTATTATTGTTGTGCATTTATGAGTCTTGTAATATATGTGACAGTATTTTCAGAACTCTTGAAACATTAGTATCAGCGGTCAGTTTATTATCTTGGCCCTTTTTCCTCTTCTGCCATTGGTTTTCTCTGCTGCCTGGTGATATTTGGTTTTACGCTCCCATTTATGAAAGACTCAGTCCTGGTTATTTTAAGGGCTGACACTGATTTTGTCCATAATTGTAAAGTCCCTTTCATCAGTAGTTGTCTTCCTCAGGCCACAAACTTGCCGTGTGTCCCTCCAGCTATCTGAGAGTGTGCCTACTTGCAGACACAGGTGACAGTGACAGATCAGACAGGCAGATGAGAGAAAATGTGGTTTAGGAGTCATCAGCTGACAGCAGAGCAGTCACTTGGTATGATCTGTGTGTCTGCCCTCTTGGGGCTCAGTAGCATGGCTAGAGGACGAAAGACATGCCTGATGTAGTCAGAAGCCTGTTTCCAGGCGACTGACTTATGAAGCAGGGTATTTTTCTGATAGCAGTCTCATGGTTGTATGTTCTTTGTGTTCAAAATCCTGCTACTACTCTGTTGGTGTAGTAAGTGAAATCTATGATTTGCTATTATTTAAATTATTTAAAAATGATATAGTGTAGGAGGGTGTTTTACCTGAATGTATGTCTCTGCTGCACATGTCTGTGCACCGTGTGTGCCTGGTGTCCTCAGAGGCCAGAAGAGGATCTTGTATCCCCTGGAACTGGTGTTACTGATGGTTGTGAGCCACCGTGTAAGTGTTGGGAATTGAACCCAGGTCCTCTGTAAGAGCAACAAGTGCTCTTAACCATTGCACCATCTTTTCAGCCCCCAGATTTTTTTTTTCAATATAACTTTCTCAAGTGTCTTATATAGTTTCTAGGTGACTATTTCATACAAGCAATGTACAGGTGGCCAGAGAGGAAGCAGCTGGAGAAGTTATGGGAAATGACAGTGAGTCATTGATGGTTCTTGGTTTGTTTGTTACCCTAGAGAAAGGCGTTCGAAGAAGAAAGAGCCAGCTGGCTAAAGCAACAGTTTTTAAACATGACGACCTTTGACCACCAGAACTCAGAAAATGTGAAACTTTTCAGTGCCTTCTCAGGAAGTAAGTGTCACAAGCTGTTGAATCTGAGTGCCCACCCACCCAGTGCAGAGGTGAGCTGTGTGCAGCCTCACTGTGTGCAGGCTGATCTCTGAGCAGAGGTGAGCTGCAGCCTCACTGTGTGCAGGCTGATCTCTCTGAGCAGAGGTGAGCTGCAGCCTCACTGTGTGCAGGGAACCTCTGTGCAGAGGTGAGCTGCAGCCTCACTGTGTGCAGGCTGATCTCTGAGCAGAGGTGAGCTGCAGCCTCACTGTGTTCAGGGAACCTCTGTGCAGAGGTGAGCTGCAGCCTCACTGTGTGCAGGCTGATCCCTGAGCAGAAGTGAGCTGCAGCCTCACTGTGTGCAGACTGATCTCTGAGCAGAGGTGAGCTGCAGCCTCACTGTGTGCAGGCTGATCCCTGAGCAGAGGTGAGCTGCAGCCTCACTGTGTGCAGGCTGATCTCTGAGCAGAGGTGAGCTGCAGCCTCACTGTGTGCAGACTGATCTCTGAGCAGAGGTGAGCTGCAGCCTCACTGTGTTCAGGGAACCTCTGTGCAGAGGTGAGCTGCAGCCTCATTGTGTTCAGGGTGACCTCTGTGCAGAGGTGAGCTGCAGCCTCACTGTGTGCAGGCTGATCTCTGAGCAGAGGTGAGCTGCAGCCTCACTGTGTTCAGGGTGACCTCTGTGCAGAGGTGAGCTGCAGCCTCACTGTGTGCAGGCTGATCTCTGAGCAGAGGTGAGCTGCAGCCTCACTGTGTTCAGGGTGACCTCTGTGCAGAGGTGAGCTGCAGCCTCACTGTGTGCAGGCTGATCTCTGTGCAGAGGTGAGCTGCAGCCTCACTGTGCAGGCTGATCTCTGTGCTGCTAGGACTTCATCCAAGTGAAACATTATTTTCTGTTTTTAATCTCTGCCCACCTGTGTGTTCAGGTGCTGGCAATCAAACCCAGAACCCAACCCATACTAGCCTACAACTCAATAAGGAACTGTCCCCTCTGGCCCCCAAATCAACTTAATTGTTTATTTACTGAAATCATAGTGGACTCATAGGAGGACCTTGCATGTAAAAACTAATTTTGTGAGAGTGTAATAATGCCATGTTTTTGTAAATTCATGAGTTTAGGTATTGACCATTTTTTAAGCTAGATTCTTCTATTTGCAGAATATGTAACAGAGACACCAGTTAATTTGTTCTTTCTCAAATCCTACTCCAAATTGCCATGATTAATCCTGGTTGGCTGTCTTCCTTGTGTCTGGTGTTTTAACATGTGTCCTGTTCTTTCCCTTATCTAAAAACCAGGTTCTGATCCAGACAATCTTACAGTGCACTCACGGCCACGGCAAAAGAAGCCACACAGTGTGACTAATGGGGCACCAGCTTGCACATCAAAACTGGCTAAGTCTCTTCCTGCTTCACCCTCTACTTCAGACATTTGCCAGACACGTTCCTGTGTGTCTGAACACAGGTATTTGTTTTTAAATGACTTTTTACACACTGAAAATGGTTAGCATGGCACTGCTTTGTTGTTACACATGGTTTTTTTTTGACAGTAGAGGCTTTGGAGAGAAATGAGATTCTGTCTGTACAGAGATTCCCAGTTGGGGGTGGGGCGCTCTGTGCTAGGTAATGAAGTCTAGTGGAGAACAAGGGAGCACCTGGCTTACTTTACATTTAAAGTATAGACTCGGGAGCCAGCCATGGTGGTGCACAGCTTTCATGCCAGAACTCAGGAAACAGAGGCGAGTAAATCTCTCCAGTCTGAGGCAAGTGTAGTGCCCATAGTCAATTCTAAGTCAGTCAGGGCTACATAATGAGACCCTGCCTTAAAACCTGAGAGACAGAGCCAACACATTTCAGGAATCACTTAAAAATCTTAGCACTGTAATTGTATTGAAGGATGCCATTTTGATAGTTTTCCAGAGTACATAGTTTGAGTTTCTTTGGGTGCCATTACACTGGTATTGAAAGGCAAAGAGCCAAGAAAAGCCACTTCCTCAGGGTGATAACGAAGGTTCCATTCCATTTATAAAATTCCATTCCATTCCATTTTCTGAAACAATTTAATCTGTATTTTTAGGTTAGTAATCTTGTAAGAGCTACAGAGCAAATATTAGGAGGAGGGGGAGAAAACCATGAGCTTTAAAAGACTAGTACTCCGCTCTTCTCTGCGAAAATAGTGTGGTGTCAGTGCCGTGAGCCAGGAGAGCCAGGTAGAAGACACCGCTGGAGCTAAGATGAGAGCTCATGTCCATTTGGCGCTGGGTCCTAATGTGAACACAGAGCCAGCAAGTCATCCCCTGGTGGGTTAACTGTGGGAAGTGGACATTGATCTGCACTGTGACCATCTTGCTGCTCAGAGTCTGTACCTGATGTGGGTAGATGGAATTCTCAAATAGGGCCAGTTGTGAGTGTGCCCTCTCACTTCCTAAGTGGTTTCCCAAGACGCTTGTGTTGTCAGCACAGACCCGGAGCGTCAGACTTAAGGTGTTCAGGGACATCTGCTCTTAACCACAGCAAGGGGCAGACAATTAGTTATTAAGATTTACCTTGTTTTCCAGGAGTTCAACCAATGTGCTGAATATAGCTCCTGAAGAAACTAAAGCAAATGAGATTGGAAGAGAATGCACAAATCAGAAATGGAGTGTGATGTCAAGACCTGGTTCACGGGAAGGCTGCTACAGTGGCTGCTCCTCAACGTACACGAGTTCTCACCTGGAAAGAGACACCTTACCTTAGACACACAGACTGCAGGGTTCTCATGAAAGCGTGCATCTGAGGTCGCGTCCGAGTTAAACAGGGTGTATCATAAAGTCAGTCATCTAATTTAAGATGGTCTGGGTTGTTTGTCTGGACTTCGCGTCTTCCCCCAAAGAACTGCAATGTGAGCTATTGAAAAGGATGCAAAAGCTTTGGGAGTGTGGTAGTTAGTGACAGAGCGGCTGGGTCTGTGACGAGAGGATGTGTGGTGTTTGGATGAGACAGAGGCAAGAGTGGGCTTCCTCTCCAGGTATTGAAAATAGCACTTTCAGGGGACCGATTATTGTAAACATTCAGTTTTTGTCCCAATGTGGTTGGCACCGGAAGTTTAGCCTTCACTTGAATGTATACTGTAGATTTTTAACAAAGCAAGTTCTATATTTATTATGTTTAGTGTGATTTGGGATTACCTCTTTCATATGTTTTACATAAAGTGAAATTTATGTATGTTCTGTACATAGAGATATACATGATTATGTTAAGAGGCTTTAAGGTTTAAAAATTTCACACAACGCTTGAGTGTAGTGTTTCATGCCAATAAAATGTTTTCAGAGGCATTGTGTTTACAGATGCGTTAGGGCAACTGCCACATGGCATTTAAGATTTTATTTTAAGCCATCTGGGCAATAGAAATTCAAAGCCACTCTGTGAAAGCTGAGTTGAGATAACTAGAACTACTAACATTACATTTTCGAGATTTTTAAAGCATTATATTTTATTTTATATATGTGAATGTTATAATTTCTAAGAGGAATATTGATTATGGAGTAATGGGGGAAAGACAGAAAGTATCTTTGAATAACAATATGAGGGCATTGGTTTAAGATATTTGGATGATAAAAGATAATTTAAGATAGCTGGATGGTGATATTTTCCTTACCAAATGGGTTGTCAGTACAGGAATATCTGTACCAGCCAGGACTTTATATCATTGCCAATAATTTTATAATTAAAAAATTTTCAACTAGATACTACTACTAAAGAAATAAGACAATGTAAAAACATTGACTTTTGTAATTGAGATATGACATTCTGGACGCCCTTGTGTCATTTCGTTTTCAGAACAATCTTAGGCTCTTTTGTCTCTGGTGTCTCTGCTGCATGTCTCTTCATGAGAAGTATGTTACTATTGATAGTAATGACAATGATAATACATGTAGACTAGGCCCAGGCTTCTCCTGGATGGATTTTCATCCAAAAGCTTTTAAGTGCCTCCCCTGCTTGTCTCTGCACATAGAAGCCTGCACAAGTCCTTGCCCAACGATGCAGGTTAGTCTGGTCTGCCTTCCTCTTTCCTTGCCACTGTTGTGGCTGTTGCATTAAATTCATCATGCTACCAAAAGAAAACTTGTGTTGTCCATTCACTGTGTGACTGTGGGGTCATGCAGCAGCAGCCATTTGTCTGGCGCTTGTGAGAAAGCACGACCTGATGAGGCATTGCTGTGAAGTAAGCGTCCTCTTGGTAGCAACCCTGCTCGCAGTTCCAGGAACTGGCTTTGGCTTGTGAGTGTGAGTTGCTACCTTCAGTCGGATGCACAATCACTTCTTTACTCTTTAAAGTGTGATGTCTGGAGTTACTGCTATAGTCCAGAGGAGCCAACCAGCTGGGATAATTGCCTTGCTGCTGCAGAAAGGCAATCAAAGTGTTGAAGTAGCTCCTGATTATCTGTTCCCCACAGGGGTCTGTCTCCATGACAGCCTTTGCAGGCTACAAACCTTCCTGACTACAACCCCTTCATCAACTGTGCTGTATTCCGTGAGGAGAGTTCTCTGGAAAGGAACACCTGCTTTTTTGCGGTGTTTGCATTTCAGCCCGGGCTGAATTCTCAGACTGGAAAAAAATCCCCCCGAGACTTTAAGGTACGAAGGAAACCATAGAAAAAGTGAGATCCCTTTGCTTTTAGGGGTGTGCATGAACCCACCAAAAGCTGTGCGTCTTCCTGGCTTGCTTGTATTGCTGCCCATTCCAATTCTAAAATGATCCCTAATCACTCCAACGTCCCAGAGGCTTGGGTGGTGCTGTGTTGGAAAACATAAGTTGACAGAAAAGCTCCTGGGATTCTGCCTCCTCTTGTGCAGGCATTTGCAATATGCAAGAAACACAGCCATGCTGGTCTCATGACTCAGTCGGTAGTGCCGGTGTCTCTCGGCTCTAAAGCCTCCTGGTAATCTTGTGTGCTTTCTTGTTTAACAATATGGAAATCTAAAACTTTGTAACTCGAGTTGGTATTTACAGACTTGACAAACCCACTTTGAATTTTCAAAACTTAAAAATGGCACTGAAAACTTGATAGTTTCCTACTCTTTTTCCGAGACAGGGTTTCTCTGTGTAGCTTTGGAGCCTATCCTGGCACTCACTCTGGAGACCAGGCTGGCCTCGAACTCACAGAGATCTACCTGCCTCTGCCTCCCTAGTGCTAGGATTAAAAGTGTGCACCACCAATGCCCAGCGATAGTTTCCTACTCTTAAGTAACTTATTGACAACGATTAGAAACTTAATAGAAAAATCAGTAACAGGAGAAAACGATGGCTAAGGTTTAATAAAGGAGTATTTTCTTACAGAAGCAAATATTAAATGACTTAGGTTTACAGCATGTGAGGCAACTTGTTTGCTCACTCATTATGTAAATGGAGTGCAGGATGTTGTTTGGGAATAATTGTGTGGTTCCTATCCTAGCTAAGTAGGATGCTCCAAAACTCTGTAATCACCTGATTTTTGTGGGGAACATATTCTATGGTGCATGTTGGGGAGAGTGCCTGAAATCCAGTTTTAACCTCCCCTGTGGGAGGTCCATCTCAAAGGCCTTGGGACCCCAGGGGTGGCCTCTAAAAGTGTGGAAGCTTGGAGCACTGTGAGTTAACAAAGCCCTTCTGTGATGGCCCTGTTGTAAACATTCTTAGAATTACATATACCAGTGTAGAGCATGTTGTTGGGTTGAATTGTGGGACTTTAGTAAACACACTTTGCCCTGTGTTTGTGTTTATTCTTCCACTCAGTAAACATGGGCAGAGGACCTACTGTTATTTTGGGGTTTGTCATGTTGGCTCAAGGATCAGACAAGGGGCATCTCACCCTGTCACTGTCACTGAGAACCCCTGAGTTGAATGCCAGCTGCAAAACCTCAACCTTACTCACACGTCTGGGCCTTTCACGTAGCTTGCCCATTTCATAGCAGCAGCAGTGCTTGGCCCCTCCTGTGGGGTGCACTGTGGAATACATTTATTGGTTTGCGGGGTTTGTTTTTCACAAGTGTTGTTATGCAAAGCAGCTAAGACCTTATCCCCACAGGGGAGAAATGGATTAACATCCAACAGAAACAAAGCAAAGATGTGAGCATGTGGTGAGGTCATGAAATGGGTGATTTCAGTCTTTTTTTTTCTAAAATGAGTATTTGGTGATTTTTTTTTTTCTTCTGGGAGCTGAATGTAAATTAGAATGGAATGGACTACTGATTAAATGATTTGATCTAAAACCACCGGTTGACTAGTCTTATTTTGTGAACTCTGGAATAACACATATCAAAGGGTTCAGGAAATATTGACATGTCAATGGCATGTACAGACAGTGTTTCCTGTTTAAAATTTTGGAATATCTTTATCAAGTGTACCATTTAACAGACAGAAGCATAAGCTCCGTTGGGAAGTTGTAACTATTGATGGGTTTAATTAAGCAGCACGTTTCTTCATTGGAAGAAGGGACAGTAAGAGTGGCCTTAGTTCTAACGCTTCACCCACTGAGATGGCAGGTTGTTTTCTGTTTCTAAAGTCTGCACTTGATTCTTTGCAGAGTTTTAGGGTAGAAGAGATCACACTCCACATAGTAAAAGTTAGACAACGTAATACAAAGGGCTCTGATTCCTGTAAGTTCCATGACTCTCAGGCAGTCCCATCTTCATTCTTAGTCAAGGACAAGCTGTGGTCCCAGCATTGTCAGGTCAGAAAGAGCAGACTAGCGAAAGGTGTGCGATGCTCCTGAGTTCCAGACCTGAAAGGCAAGCCCTTCATCTACAGCCTAGCTGCAGACAGCCCTGACACCTGCTGTGGAATGGAGCGGATGCTGGTTATTTCATTCACTCGGTGATGGCAAAAGCACAGTTCTGCGTGAATTCACTGGTGATAGTGGAAGCTTTAAGTAGTCTTTGACTTCGGAAGAGACATTTATTTTAATGCTGGTATTTTAAAATCTTTTTCATAATAGGTGTTACGATGATAGGCCAAGGCCACAGAACTAGTGAGTGAAACCAAAGCTGAGCGTGGGAATCTCTGATCCCCATCCCCCACTCCCCTGCACTGCTGCAGTTCCTGACTTTTTTTTATTCTGGCCACTATTGCACAACCAGGCACATCTACCTGACATGTTTGTAATTTAGCATGCGGGGTCCACAGCCAAGCAGGAATGCTGGTGACAATTTTCCACGAGCAGCCTGCATGGCTCCTTCCGACACTATGGAAGCCCACCAGGAAGGTGGGAGTTTGCAGTTCATCCCCACCTTAATTTCCCCATTTCTGCACTCAAAGCATGTGCTACAGTGTCTTTAGCTATAGGGCCTTTCCATCTAATTCTGACATAAAACCCAACAGCAGTAGCAATAGTTTTTATTGTTTGTGGGGCCTTGAGGGCTTCCCCGGCCAACAGCTCACAGTTAGCCACTACAACCAGTCTTTGAAGTCTCTGTTGGAATAGTGCTGGATGGTTAGAGGTCACAGTCTGCCTTATCCTAGCAGCTATCTAGGATCAGCAATATGGAAGCTCCCTCCCCTCCCAGAGAGGCTTCCTGCTCTAGACCCACCCTTATCTGGAGACTGTCCCTGGGCCAGTTATCTAAAAGCTGTCTGCAAACCGGATGCCTGATTCTTCATTAGCTTGACCCTTGACACAGATCCCTGCTGAGAAGACTTACGCTAGGAGCTCTGCTCTAGGACCTGCTACCACATACTAAGCTTGGGAGAGGAGGATGCCACTTAATGCAAATGAGGGTTTGTCTCCAGGCTCCCCAAGACTACATATGCCTTATCCTCCCTGAATGATTGAAAAGTGTCTCCCAGCGGCCTGGGCCTGTCTCTGTTCCTGCTCATGGACCTTGTGCAAAGCTTTCTGACACTTCTTTCTGCCTCTTTTCCCTTTGGGACTTAGCGGCCACAGGCTGAGAGGGAAAGGTCCCACACAGAGGACTCAGAGAAGTCACCAAGTTCCTTACCATCTCTAGATCCCTGTTGATTGAACCGTGTGTGTGTGTGTGTGTGTGTGTGTGTGTGTGTGTGTGTGTGTGTGTGTGTGTAGTCATATATGGTTATGTTTTTATTGATTGTTTGGGAATTTCACCTAAAGCACCAAGACCACTCTTCCCAGTCCTTCCAGGTCCACCCTTGTGGCCTTCTCCCCGCCCTCACCCCAAAAAGATCTTTTTAAAAAAGGGGTAGGGAACAAGTCCAATCTGTGTTGACTTTATAGTCACTGGAGCATGCTCAAACTCCCTGTATGCAGACCCTTAAAGAAAAGTGTGTCCTTGACCCCACCCCACCCCCATCAGTAGACATCTATGTGGAGAGCTACGCTTTAGGGACTTTTAGCTCAATGTTTAAGCGTTCTCTTCGATGACTTCCTGTCTAGGTTGTCATGGCAGGGACGTGGTCTCAGAAGCCTTCTGTGTCCCTCTTTCTCCACTGTAGTCTGCAGGCATTGCTACACTGCAGAAGATACGCCCTGTCCTTTACAGTCAACAGGGACACACACCATGGATTTCACATGACCTCTGGTGACATCATGGACCCAGGACATTCACCTGGCCTCTGGTGTCAACACATACCCCAGCCACAAATGTCAACATGGCTTCAGGTGGCACCACAGACCACAGACATCCACATGAGGCAACCCAAGCTGCAACGAATATCAACATGGCTTCAGGCTGAGCACAGGCCGTACCCATCAACATGGCCTCCACGGGCTAAGTTTAGGCCTTGGACACTGACATGGTTCAGGCTCCCTATACCTGGTATACACTGCTCTGTTCCTCCATCCTTTCCACCCCTCCATACAAATACAAATTCATTTGTAGCAGTGACATTGAAAACTGTAGTGCATCACTCTGCATATCTAATTTATCCCCCCCCCACCCCCCGCCACACACAGCTCTCCATGCAGATATTCTCTGCCTCGAGTCAATGGGCTGGTTCGAGGCTTCTGGTCTCTGAAGCACCATAAATAGTAGACCATTGCTGAGACTCCTTCCTTCACAGCCACGCTTTAGGTTTTCATCTTTGATAGTGGTGCCCCCAGATCTGGCTCTGCAGAGCCAGCTCCTCCAGGTCCAGCAGCTCTGAGATGGAATAGGTGTTGGGATTGACTTAACTTGAAGCTCTGGATCTGGGCCCAGATAGCTGACGAGTTGGTCTGAAGGGACCAGACCCCCGTTTTGGCAGCCATGACAGGCTAACATGCTCACCTGACCTTGCTGGGCCTGCCCTGGTCACTAGGAGGTCAGATGCCCTCCTAATGACAAGGAACCAATCAGAAGTTAGCTGGCAGGGCTATGCTTTAAGGCTCTGGATGTGCTTTACTACAAGTACACACAGTGATATTCCTGCTTGGCCGCCATATTGGCTCAGGTGCATTTCTAGCTATGTACAACAATGGACAGCAGGGCCCATAAAGACTGGCTCCACTCCAATTTGACTAAAGGTCAAAGAGTTCAAAACTGTTATTATGCCCTCATGTCTATAGCTTGGTATGGTCAGTTTGATGCAAAGAAGACCAAAAGTGGTAAAATAGTGGGTGTAGGAGAGGTCAAATAGGGACGCAAATTCAGATGTCCACAGAATACACCAAAGCAGCCCAGAAGAGCATTGGAAAGAGCTTCAGGTGTTGAGAGTACTACTCTACTTCTCTGGGCAATAAAAGGTAGAACAGGAGAGTTTTAAGGAGGTAAAAAAATGTATAAAGTTATTTAAAAAAACATAAAAGGAGAGCTGGTCAACCCCACATAAATAGTTAAAGGAACAAACAGTTGAGAGAGCAGAGGGTGCAGGGAGGCTCAGGGAAAGGTACACCCAGGATTTAGAGGAAGATAAGAAGATAAGGCATTCACTTCAGCCAGGAACCCTGAGTGAGAGTCACTGATAAGAGGGGAAAAGAAAGAGACAAAGAGAAAAGGAGAGATTTGTCTAGATGGTGATGTCTGAGGGAATCAAAAAAAAAGAGCTTAAAGGAATGTAAAAAGCTAGAGTCAAAAGTCATAAAAGTGTCAGAGAAAAATATAAACTTGGTTGTGGGCTCTCATATCTACAAATGCTAAGTTTAAAAAAAAATGGTAATATGGGTTAAAATTTTGACCATACCAGGTTAATTCTGTTTAAAAGTTCTGTTTATTTCTCAAAAGACAATTATGCATATTTGTTAAAAAGTTCTATCTGTGTTTTCTGGTATGAATATAAGTTTTATGAAAAGCATAGAGCTAAAACAAAAATGGTTTAAATATTTTTGCTGTCTAATGCTAATAGCAGCCAGTCATTTATGGACATAGCTCAAAATTTATCTCTGAGCTCTGGTCATTAAACTTGGGTTATCAGGAATTCAGATGTCTTTTTAGTAAAGATGGCATGAAAACTGTTTATGTTAAATCTGTCAAAAATTAAAACTAGTTGAAAAGTTAAAACTAGTAACACTGGGAATTGACAACATAAATTTAATAGTCACCCAGGTGATAATAGTTTTAAACACATCAAGGATGCTTTATTTTTGATATTATTACAAAAAAACATTAAAACATTTTAATTGTTTAAACTTATAAGGTTATAAGATATTTATGCTTGTTATATTGTTAATGTTTGTGCTTAAGTCAAAGAGCTAAAATTTAAGATCACAGCCATAAGCTCCATATGCTAACAAAAAATTGAGCTGTTTATTTCTTATGGTACAGTAAGACAATGACCTAAGTTTAACAAAGGGCTTAAAAAACTTCTAAGCCCATGGGTCTCAATTCTTTGGAGGTTTAAAAACAAAACCCTTTTATAAGGGTAGCCTAGGACCACCGGTATGTCAGATGATTACATTGATAACAACAGATAAGTTTTGTAATAGGGATTAAAACATTAAATTTTTAAAGGTAAACCTGACAATATAAAGTCCTAGTTTTATAAAGATGCTAACCTATTGTAAGATGTTAAGATATGTTTTCAAAGGTTAAGCTTAAAACAAGTAACTGAAAACAAGTTGCCAGATTTACCTAGGCAGACTTCTAATACTACAGAGATCTGCAGAATATGGCATTTAAAGTGCTAACTAAAGAGCTTATAATATCAGACAGAGAATTCCAGATCCTGACAGTGACCCAAGTTCTCTAAAGAAGGTTATGGGGCTCCATGGATTGTGACAACGCTGACCAGTGAGCATGATGCTCAGATGCCACACCTGCTGCCAGGCAGGACCAGGCTCAGGCTGTGAACAGGCTGCAGGACACTGGAGAATTGATTGCACCACCTTTGCCTAGACAAAATAAGGTCAGTCTTTTCCATGTCCCTCTTCCACAGAGAGAAAAACTCTCACTTTATGGACCTGGTGAAGATTTACCTCTGCCTCCAAAGCTATTGAGACTTGGGTATGGCTAACTATATATGGACTGGACCCTGTCATTTTTTAATAGATCCAAAAGTTACACAGAATTTATCCTTCTCAGATCTCTGATAGTATTGATAGTTAGACTAGCTATAACTTTATCAGCTTGGAAACATCAGTCAGCCTTGATATAGCTCCTAAATAAGGATCTGAGGACATAAAGATATATAAGTCTTAATGATATAAAAATAATTTAAAATATAAAAGTTCAGAGCTTAATATTTAATAAATTTTTGATAAGCTAGTAGAGTGGTGGCTACCAACTCTTCAGTCACAAGGTCAAGGTTTTAAGATTTATTTTGGTTGCCATCTAACCGTAAAGGGCTTTTCATTAGGCCTAAGGCACCCCTGTTCAATCTCTACCTGGATCTCCCAGGACAGAAGAAAAATGTACAAGCTTCTTACCCAAATCTGTAGTTTTTGCTAGAACTCAAAGATATAAGTATATTCCTGCTGTTTTACAGATACCCAATATCTGCGTTTTCTGCAATGGAGATTTCAGTGCAGATTGGTAATGGTAAAATGTCTAAAACTTTTATGTCCTATTATAGAATAAAGTTTGTATAGGCTTCAGAGGATCAAAAGTCATAAAGCTTGGATCTACTTCTCACAGGTAAAAAGGACTCCAGATAAGTACAACTTTTGTTATCCCACCTGTCTGTTCCTGAGGATGGGATTTTCTCCCTTGTCTTCGAACTCCTGTCCTTCTTGGTCACTAAAACTATGGGCCTGAGAGTTCCAATAAGATATATATATAAGTTTTAACTGCTGTTCCCAGTTTAACATGTCCTAACAGATTTCCACTTCTGGCAGATGACAGATATCAGTTGCTGACTACAGCCTGCTCCTAAAGACTGCCAGCCCTGGACTTGCTGTGAATGTGAACCAGCCCAGCCGATGTGAACACTCCCCGTATATTCAACAGAGTCTTCGAACTAGATGCCTCTGATAAATGTCCCATTTCCTAAATCCCTTTTTTTGCTTTTGACTAGCATTTCAGCCTTCTTGGGGCCCCAGACAACAACACCCCAGAAGTCAGCAGGAAGTAGCACAGGAAAGAATACGTTGACCCTTTTCCCTGGTTGAGATGCTAAGTCAAAGGGAAACTCCTGTATATAGAGACAAGATGACAACAGATACAAATTTACTAACCTATACCCCAAACTTCCCCAGAGTTTTTTTTTTTTTTTTAATTGTCCACTGGTAACCCAAGAATGGGTTACCTATATAAGAAAAGGGGGAAATGTGGGACCAAAAACTAAAATTAATAAAAGTTTAAAAACTTAGGCCCTGAAAAGGGAATATCTAATGGAAAAGGACAATTTAACTCCTTAAATCAGGAGTGCCAAGGCTGGTGCCTGATCCCCTGCTCTCAGAGAAGGGTAGGTAACTGTCCACCACTCCTGTTAACATTCCTTTGCTAATTGCTGGTCATAAAGATCCCCCAGCCCAAGGGATAACTGACAGACCCTGTGACCCTGTAACCCTACAAGCCCATGCCCTATCTTTTCTCAGTCAAAGGTGTCTCCCTTAAAATGTATAGTTACTAACTGTACTTTGTATGACCTTAAGTAACCATGGAAACTGCAATTTGTGGCTTTCAACCTATGGTCTGCCCCTTTAAAAGCTTCTCATTTTGGCTGGTTGACATCTCATTTGCCTGCCATGCAGTAAGATCCTAGCTGGCCAGCTTGAAATAAAAAGAAACCTTTTGCATTTGCATCAGAGGGTCAACTCCTTGGGTTAGTCTCTGGGCTCGGGGAACCTGGCACAACAACAGTTCATAAAAGCTGGGAACCTGGCACCACACAGTCTGCAGGCAACTCAGAAGGTTGGAGAGTGTCCTTTCTAGGTGCCTTCGGTGGTCTTAACCTCTTCCAGGCAGTTCGGCTGGTTTCTGCTTCTTAGGCTTCTTTAGGTCTGCTCTCAGAATCTTCCTTGCAGGTTGGGTTGTCTGAATGTCTTCTTTGCAGCTTAGGTTCAGTTCATCCACTGTAGACTCTCAGCTTTTATGCTTACCCTGGCAGGGAGGGGTCTGGTGAATGTGGTCAGTTTCAAGAACTTCCTGAAGCTATTTGAGTTGTTTAACCTGCCTGCTGAAGGACTATCCCTTCAGGATGGAATTGTTCAATCTTGGAGGAAACTGTCATACAATAGAACCTGTTAGTGATTCTCAACTACAGCTTTGGAGCAAGAAATTAATTATGCTAATGTGTTGATGCCTACGAATGAATTCTTTTACCTATGTTATAGTGGGGAAAAACTCTAATTTATCCTCTTTCTTGTTCCCACACAATTGTATTTCATTAGCTGTTTTCGAAAGAAACAGTTTGGTCTAACCGCTACTGCACTGGATGTGTTCTGCACACAGACATGGCCTAGAGAAAATCGGGAACTAAGGTTGGGAACCTCTAAGTACCTGGAGCTCACCACTCCTGAGGTGCCTGTATGGTAATTCCAATCCCACTGGACCTCACATGCTTCTGGCCTGAAGGCTCCCACGGGGCTGCTGGTATTAGGTTTGTTTCTGAACTGGCTAGCTCACAACAGGCAGGTTAAGTTCATTACCTCAGCTTCAGTGTCTCAGAAGCTGTTCTCAGCGGGGGTTGGGAAATGCCATCAAGGCCTTCCTCCTAGCTGTCATCTTCCCCAGCTCTTGGAGAAAACAGTTCAGCTGGCCCATTGCCCTCTGACCTGGGGAACATGTGTGAAATGAGGTCCCTGGAGCATAGTTTTGATGGCAGAAAAGCAAGAGAAGCCTGGAAACTCTGCATCCTAACTCTAGCTGGGTTTTTTCCTGGCACGTGTACTGTGGGGAAGAGAGTTTCTCCTTAAGCACCTTCTGCAGTTCTCTGCAGTTAAGAGCAAAATTTCAGAAAATCAATGGGTCAGGAAGTCCTTCCATTGCTGTTACAAAATAACTTAGAAAAGCAACTTAGCGATGTTTGTCTGGGCTCACTGTTTGAGGATGCAGGCAATCACCTCAGGGAATGCATGCAGCAGGAGCAGGAGCAGCTGGCTGCAAAGTTGCATCCAGTCAGGAAGCAGAGACAGCTGGGTGTTCACTTTCTCCTTCCTCAGTGCAGGGCCTCTGCTGGTGGAATGGTGCTGCCCACAGTTAGGGTGGGTCTTTCAACCTTGGTGAGCCCAGAAAAATGCCCTCACAGACATACTCAGAGGTTTGTCCTCTGGGGTGATCACAGCAAGTTGTGTTCTATAACCGGCTCAATTTAACATCTGAGGAGACAAGAAACTTATCATTGGCTCAGAAAACTCCTAGGGTCTGGTGAAGGAGGAGAGAATTGGGAGTCAGGAAATGTTGGCTGTTTGTATTCAAATATGTGAAGAGTCCCCCTGCAAAAAAGAGATCACCATTTCCTCCAAGTTCCCAAGATACAGGGCTAGGAACAAAAGACAATTTTTAACCAAAGGTTAAGAAACTGTCTGCAATGATTAAAAGGTTGGGCTGCTTAGTAAAATGGCAAGCATATTCTGGAAGAGCCAAGCAAAAGCTAAAATCTTTTTCTTTTTTTTTTTTTCAGACAGGCTCTCACTATGCAGTCCTGGCTGTCCTTGAACTTACTATGTAGACCAGGCTGTCCTCAAACTCACAGAGATCTGTCTGCCCCAGTTTCCCCAGTGCTGGGATCAGTGATGTGTCACAATTCCCAGCTTTGAAACTTCTTCCTTATGGAAAGAAAGATGTGTGTAACATCAACACCCAATGTTCAAACATGGCCATAGAGATTCTAGACACTCTCCTGACCTGTGCTGCTGACTTGATGTCAGTCTGAAGCTGTCACCCTAATGCTGTTTCCTCTGTCTCAGTGACACAGACTGTAGGCTTACCTAACTTGAATTGAGATTACCATTAAAAATAGAGGTACTATGGCCCTGGGATGCTGTGCAACTCTACCTGAGCAGACAGATTACTTTCTCAGAGCCAGGTGACAGGTTCCAGAGCAGCGCTGCAGAGTGCTGAATGGAGTGCACCTCCCTGATGGAAAATGGAGACTCCTTGGCGTCACTGTGAAGATCACTCACTGACTTGGAGCTCCACTGTCCAAGTTGAAACCCTAGCTCCGCTCTTACTATCACTAGGCTTTAGACGGAAAAACACCGAAAACAAGAATCCCTGCTAAGGCACACTCAGGTCTAATCCCTGCTTCACATTTACTAACATCCGTTCCTTGGACCATCCACCTGCATTTTGGCTTCATTTTCTGTAATATAAGACTGGGAACCATGCCTTCTTTCCAGGGCTGCTACTCTGATGCAAGTATGAAGAGTCAATGAGTATCAGAGCAGTGGTCAGAAAAGTAGCAGAAAGTTCTCTCAACACACTAAGAGAGCTGCTCCTGCAGACCCCCAAGAAGACTTCAAGAGAATGAAATTCGGGGACAGGGTTACTTGTCAGCTTGACCAGATCTAGGGTAATCATCAAGGAGGCAAGCCTCCAGGCATGGATTATCTAGGTTACCCACTGGGCATGCCTATGATCAAGTTAATTGTGGGAGGGAGACTCTGGCACACTGGGTTGCACCATTCTCTGGGGTAGTTCCTATGCTGCATTATAAAGGGAAAGCTAGCAGATGCCGGCATGCATTCATCCTGCTTTCTTATCCTGACCAGCTGCTTCAAGATCCTGTTGCCTTGACTCGGCTGCCACAGCAGAGTGTACCCTTGAACTGGGAGACAGCATAACCTGTTGTAGGTTACTTTTTAATTACAGCAACGAGAAGAGAAATTCAGACAAGAAAGCCAATCTGCAAAGATTAGAAGTATATTAATTTATTCTGTTTCTAGTTATCTTAAACTTGATCCTCTTCTTGGAGAGCTCAGAGAGACCTTTGTTTTGATAATACTTTAATTTTTTATTGGTGTTTAGGGGGTTTACAGTAAATTTAAACTCCTATACTATAACTGGTGCTTTGATTGTTATTATGAGTTTAATGACATCCAGTTTCTTTTAAAGCCATAAAGAGAATATTTATTCCTGTTGATGCTTAAACAGGAGAATCCCCCAAAGAAACGCAGTAATTTTCAAATGTACTTTCCTTTTAGCATTTACTGCACTTGGCCAAGCAGAAAAATGTAGGCGCAATCATAGGATCTAACAGAGCAATGGTTACTTGTGAGTAACGATCTTTTTGGGGAGGGGTTAAATGACTATTTTACAGGGATCACCTAGAACCATCAGAAAACACAGTCATTTACATTACAATTCAAAACAGTAGCAAACAATTTTGTTATGAAGTAGCAACAAAAATAATTTTATTGGGGAGGGGGGCTTGCCACAACATGAGGAACTGTATGAAAGAGTCGAGGCAGTAGGAAGGTTGGGAATCACTGTGACAGAGTCTGCAGAAACTCCCCTGTCATAACAAAAGGAAAGGCTCTTCGTGAAGTCATAACTCTCACAGCACAGGGTTAATTTTATCTTTAAATTCAGTTTATTTTATGCCAGAAAATCACAATACACACAACCAAGTCTTATGTACAGACTTGGAAAACAATGCCCCCCCTTTTTTAAAAAAAAAATCGAATTTGAGTTTTAAAAAGGAAACATGAGTTCTTGAAGTTTACAGTGAACTTATTAAACATTTCCTACAAACCAAGCACTGCTGAGTTTCAGGCAGAGGTGGGTGGGTGAGCAACACTAAGCAACTCAAGCCTAGTCTGATGCCCACCAGCATGTATTTAAAAATCACTCTGGCCATACACATCTCTGGGGCAAAGAACACATGAAATGGTCGGTCATGATGACCAGTCTCTGGAAATTGTTATTATTACTAGTTTCTATTGTCTTCAACAACTGTCTGGTTTCTAAAAATTGTTATGGGTTACCCTGCTCCAGAGCACCCAAGTTTTGAAAATAAGTATAAGTCACTCTGTTCCCAGAAAAACCACTAGCTGTCCCATAACCTTGCAGGTGTAAAAACCAAAATAACATTCCAAACTCCTCGTGGGCAAAATTTAAGTTCAGTTCCCATCCAACCAGTAAATGAATCATGTATGTTATAGCCAATCAATATGTTATCATACTCTTGCCTAGTGACCAAAAAGACATAAACCTGCCTGCCTTGGAAACGCGGGGCTGTTCTCTTCCCAGGGAACGACCCCAACGCATTGGAATAAAATCCTTTTGCTTTTGCATGGAACTTGTGTCCTGTGAGTGACTCTGTGGGGTGCGCCTCCCGGAGATGGACTTCACTTCTGGGTCCAACAGTTCTAGAACAACTGTAAGATGAGAGCACACGACCGTGGGTGGCATGGTATAGAGCCCACCGACTCATGTATAGTGTCCCAGCCGCTGAGGGGGCAGGGGCCACACCCGCAGCAGGCCGATCTCACCCAAGTCTCACAGTCGGCCCCGCCCCAGCGGCAGCCCCGCCCACCAGCGGCAGGCCCCGCCCGCCCCCCGACGTCAGGGCCCGCCCTGGGAGGTGCTCGCCCGCAGCCTCCGCCCGCCGCAGGGATGGCGCTGCGCTGGGACCTCCCGGCACTCACTGCGCTGCTGCTGCCGCTGCTGGCGCCCGCGCTCTCGGCCGGGGCCGGGGCCTGCCCGTGCTCCGAGGCTGCGCTCTGCCGACCCGTCCGCCACCGCCGCGACTTCGAGGTCAGCACCCCTCACCGTCGGCCGGCCGGCCGTGGCGCTCACAGCAGCCCGAACCGCCGAGCCTTCCTCTTTTCGGGTGGTTCCCTTCGGAGGAGACAGGAACCCCGGCTGCCCCCGCTCGTGCCCCTGCCTCCTCCGGCCCCCAGGCCAGCCCCTGTCCCTACCCGCTCCGCCCCCTGCCCGGTTCCCCAAAGTCTCAACCCCCCAAAGTACATCCTTTACTCCGGATGCGGAGTAGTTCTTTAGTTATGGACGATCACCCACCCAGGAGTGGCGCTTTTAAAAACAAGTATTTGAGTAAATTTCCCTTTAACCCAACCTTAGGGCTTGCCAAGCTTCTGGCAAAGTCACACTCTTGGAGCAATGGTAAAACCACATAACTGGAGTTGACAGCCGTACCTGGACCTGGAGGAAGTCAGAGAGGTCAGACGGTCGAGTCTAAAACATTTGTACAAAGAAGAACAGTTCGTGGGTCTATTTCTCGTATTTGGTTTTGAGGCATGGATATTTAAATCCCTGTTTAGAGAAAAACAGTGACATTGTTTTTGTAGACTCTACCTACTATGGAAGCCTAACATCCTTTAAAGGGAAAATTTAGGTCCATTAACGTTTGTTTGAGCAAAGGTCACTGGCAGCACTCATTATAGAAAGCTCAGAAGTTAGAATCCTGGGTAGTGGCTCTTTTACGGGCTGAATCTGGAAGAGGAGTAATTGGTTGGCAATGGATAGCGGTTTACATTTTTGTTTATGAAGTTGGCTGGTTCTGATTGGCTAAGTAAGAATCCAAGGCACTCACTCAGCTGCTTCAGTCTGAAGCTCCTCCCGCCATTAAGTGGCTTTATAACAATCTGATTTATTGTGGCCTTCAATACTTAGTGGGTGACTTAGTATTTGTGAGCATTTTGAATTACATACAAAGAAACAAAATTATGTTCATTTATCTATTAGTAGTAAATGAGGCCTTTTCTGGCTTTTTGTCATTTGAAAGGGGAAGACTAGATTATACGACCTTCCCCACTGCATATATTTGTGTGGGTGGGTGGGTGGGAAGATACTGCGTTTTAAGGGTAAACACCATTTGTACTGGCTCGCTTTATGTCAACTTGACACAAGCTAGAGGTGTCAGAGAGGAGGGATCCTCAATTGAGACAATGCCTGCAGAAGATCCTGCAGTGGGCAAGCCTGCAGGGGGCATTTTCTTAATTAGTGATTGCCGTGGGCCCACCCCATAATGGCTGTCACCATCCCTGGGCAAGTGTCCCTGGCTTCCCTAGGTAAGCAGGCTGAGCAAGCCTCCAGGATCCTGCCCTGCTTGAGTTCCTGTCCTGACTTCCTTTAAGGATGAGCTGTGATGTGGAAGCATGCATTAAATAAGCCTTCCTCCTCCTCCTCCTCCTCCTCCTCCTCCTCCTCAGATCCCTGTGGTCACAGTGTTTCATCACTGCAACAGACACCCTACATAAGACACCGTTCTCCACCGTGGAAGACCCAGCATCCCCTTCCTTTGTATTTTCAAGACTGGGAGTGGTTGCTATTGTATCACAGGCCCTAGCTGTTTGCTATTGTTTTCCTTCCTTCCTTCCTTCCTTCCTTCCTTCCTTCCTTCCTTCCTTCCTTCCTTCCTTCTTTTTCTTTTCTTCCTCCTCCTCCTCCTCCTCCTCTTTTTCTTCTTCTACTTCTTTTCTGAGACAGGGTTTCTCCGCGTAGCTTTGGAGCCTGTCCTGGCACTCGCTCTGTAGACCAGGCAGGCTTCAAACTCAGAGATCCGCCTGTCTCTGCTTCCCGAGTGCTGGGATTAAAGGCGTGTGTCACCAACATTCGGTTGTTGTTTTTCTTTTAACAAATTGAATCTTAGTTAGGAGAATTAAAACATTGGGCCATTCAGTTTCACATTCTGTGTGCAGTTTATTGGATAGTTGCTTGGCAGAGAAAGAAATGAAGCATGCATAGTTGATTTTGAAAGGTGAAAGGGAGGGTGAGAAAATTAAATGTCTGCTTTACTATGTGGTAAGTGCTTTACACAGCCCTTTCCCATCCTGCTCCCGTGGTCCCCTAAGTCTCTATTTTTAGTGCCAGTGTCATGTACCATCCCTGTTTCAAACACTAATGGATCTCCAGACAAAATCAACAATTCTGTGGGCCTCCCAGTGGTGCTTGAGAGTGCCACCTATCATTAGTTTTATGTGTTCTGTTCTCTTTAGCATTTCTGTGTCTGCCTCCTTTTCAGTTCCGGAATCTTGGAATAAATAGTTGTGAAGATGTTGGCTTTGTTACTCATCTGCAGATGTTCATTTGCCTATAAGTACACCTTCCTTTTCATCCTCCAGGTTGCAGACCTCCTCTAACTTGCAGTCATCATGGATTTCTTGAATCACCTGGCTAGCAGGTTCCCTTTATATGGTATAACAGGACCCTGCATCCCCCCCCCACACACACACCTTAATGCTCCCATAATTAATTTCCTAGTGGACGCTGGTATTTGTTACCTCTGTGCCTTTAGTGCAGAGCACACCTACATTTTAATGGAATTCATTAAGTACTTACTAAATCCAAAAATTAATACCTTGAGGTAAACGGAGAACAATCAGGGAATGTTTTGTGCCTCTAGAATCATCTTTGAGATCTTTGAGGAAGGGGAGAATGCTGGAGGAACAAATTAGATACTTTAAAATTGGACTTACTGCTCTTCTAAGTCAGCTTCATCAAAAGCACATGGAGAAACAAGCAGTGTCCATGGCCCCATCTAAAACAGACGGAAGTTGAAGATCTTCAGACTCTTAGTGATGTGAGCTGTACTGCTCCGGCTGTCACTGAGACCCCACTCATGATTTCTCATTCATCCAAACACTACCCTACTGTGATTCCAGTTTGCGTCCCTTTTAATCTATTCTCACTTAGGCAGAAGGGGCTTTTCTAGAACGCATTCCTTTTCCTTTTAAAAATGTGTGTGTCTGAACACTAGGCGATGAAGAAAACAGACAAAAGGACACAAAACCATAAACGTGTAAAGTGGATGTTTCTTCTCATTTCAACTCTGTCACAGGTTTAGGTTTGTTTGTTTGTTTTTGCTTGCTTGGAGGATAAATGTAAAAAAAAAAAATCAATCCATAGTAAAACTACAAAACTTAATGGCTTCAGAAGGCCATTCTGTCTCTGTAGAAGTTCACTGAGATGTAGTTTGGTGTTTGCTACCTTAGCATAGATGAGTGACCTTTGTATGTGAGTCCATTACAATAAAGAGGTTTTATTTAAAAAGAAAGTGTCTGTCCTCTCCATTTCCCTCAGGATACTAACTTCTCAATAGGGCTGAATTCCTGACATGGCCGTTCGTTTACCCCAGATGAATCCTTTTCTGTTTCTTTTCTGTACTTTCTCTAAATTCTAGGTATCTGCGGTACTAAACATTTATAGTCACTGTACTCTTGTCTTCAGGCTTCCACACTAGCCAGATCTTCTTTCAGGTCCATGTAGCCAGCAGCTCCATTAGGTAACCTGACGTCTTTGTCCTGTACTCTCTGTGTCCCGTGTCCACCACAATACCTGGCATATGGGGGTAGTTCATATATCTGGGTATCCGTATGATAATCTCAGATTAAGTGTTGGTGCCCACCCCTGTTTTCCTGGTAGGTCTTTGTGTTTGATGTTGGACAGAAGACCTGGAAATATTATGACTGGTCACAGATTACAACTGTGGCAGTTTTTGGAAAATATGACTCAGAACTTATGTGCTATGCTCATTCAAAAGGAGCCAGAGTCGTGCTAAAAGGTATGTTACTGGAAGATACATGTGCCTAGCCAGTGGAAAAAAACAAATGTGAATTATTTACTATAGTCCTTTTTATGCCTTTCTTTTCTTCAAGACCTAAAATTAATTGTAGATACTGTTAAATCTAATCCAGAAATAGATTTTTTTTTTTAAAAAAGAATTAAACAAAATGTGATTGCCTAATTGCAGTGTGCTGACTTTTAGTCAGGGTCTGCAAGTTCTGCTTCTAATTTCGAGTGATTTTACTCTTAATGACCATTTTGAAGATTAGTAAGCAGTGTCTGTTACTTGACAAAACATTTTTTTTCATTTGGAAAGCAAATTAGAGGCTTATTATTCAAAATATTACCATGTGTCTCCAAGACATTTTGATGGCTCTGGGCTTAGTGAAGTAACTGGCTTTTAACAATGAAAAAACATCTGTAGAATTATGTCTGTGTCTTCCAAAGGTGATGTCTCCCTGAAGGATATCATTGATCCTACCTTCAGAGCATCGTGGATAGCTCAAAAAGTTAATTTGGCTAAAATGCAATACATGGATGGAATTAATATAGACATAGAACAAGAAGTTGATTGCTTATCACCTGAATACGAAGCATTGACAGCTTTGGTTGAAGAGACCACACAGCGTTTCCACCATGAGATTCAGGGATCACAGGTCAGTAATGTTCATTTTTGTTGTTTTTGGCTTTTAATCAAAATATATTCATGAAAGTGTGACTTAGGTATCTTAGTTTTATAGCAATGATGAATTTCAGCACTCATTTCCCAGAATACCTTTTCCAGAGTGTTAACATTATTTAAGTTCCTAAGTTTCTATTCATATCACAGTACAACACTGGGACTGTTCCGTCTGCTAGCCTGCAGCACTGCAGGCTATGGGGCAGCATTCTGTATTCAGTCTCCAGCCATAGTCTGAGGGCAATTAGTCTCCAGCTACGGTGAGGATAGGATCTCCCCATAGCTTTGGTAGAACTGAGAGCTCTCTGGTGACTTGGCTGCTTTGCTGTTCTGATTTTCAGCTTGAACCCCAATATGTCCTTGGGTTTTTATTATTCGTGCTACAGTTTCTGTTGCTGTGAAGTGACACCATGACCACGGCAACTCTTATAGAGGAAAACATTTAACTAGGGCTGGCTAATATTTCACAGGGTTAGTTCATTATCATCAGGACAAGATGCATCTCAGCACGCAGGCAGAGCTGGTGCCGAAGGAGGAGCTGACAGCTCCGCACCCTGACCCACAGGCAGCAGAGGGAGACTGTCACACTGGGCGCAGCTTGAACATGTCAGACCTCAAGGCTTGCCTCTGCAGTGATGCACTTCCTCCAACAATGCCATGCCCACTCCAACAAAGCCACACCCCCTAACAGTGCCACTCCCTGTGGGTCAAGCATTCAGACACACGAGTCCATGGGGGCCATACCCATTCAAACCTTCACACTGAGCAAATTAATGATCCCTGACTTTAAACGTTTAAAGTCCCGCCAGATGTAATGGTACATGTTTAATACCAGTTTTTAATTGGGAGAGGAAGGAAGACTGGGATTTCAAGATTTTATATTGCTGATCATATAAAGAAAAATATCCACACATGTTCATTACAGACAATTAGCAAACATTTTTATCTATACTTGGTAGAATCAATGGATGCAGAACTCACCATTATATAAAGTATGTACAATAAATATATTCTGAGTATCTATTATATATATATGTAATATTCATCCAAGGTAGAACATTGTATTATAAACCAATGATTTTGAAACTTGCTCCAAGATCACATGAGGGTGCTATTTAAAATTTCCTAACACTAACTTATTGAGTGTGGGATAGAACTTGGGGAACTGTATTTTTACCATGTGCTTTAGGTGATTCTAGCAGAGCTGGTTGTCATGAATTTGCAACTTATTAGTAAACTGAATGACACAAGGATGGACCTATCTAGTGGGAAGGAGGCTTATGGTTTCTATTGGGATGATGGCACCACTCTTGCACTCAGGAAGTTTGCTAAATGTTTGTACAATTAATTTTTTAAGTTTTCATTTAGTCTCTCTCTCTCTCTCTCTCTCTCTCTCTCTCTCTCTCTCTCTCTCTCTCTCTGTGTGTGTGTGTGTGTGTGTGTAGGTTAAAGGACAAGTCTGTGGAGTTATTTCTCTCCTTCCATCAGTTCCAGATAATAAACTCAGGTTTCTGCACTTGGTGGCAAGTGCCTTTACCCTGAGCCATCTTGCTGGTCCTGAATAAATTGAAAGATTCTAAAAAGTATATATCAGGTATTTATACAGAGTTAGTCTTGAAATAATACTCGAGTATTTCATTGTAAAAAAGAAAGTAAAAGAACAAATGTTAGACCACTCAAAAAGGAGTCCATCATGACATGGCTCAATAGTTCTTAAGCTAGAGATCAGAAAACAAAAATGCTGGGAAAAGAGAGCCTTGAGTGGGAGGGAATCTGAGCTTCATTGGAATGCAGTCAGCATTGAAGAGCTAGGGATGCCTGCAAAGACTTCTTCCTACATCCTTGTTCTGAAAGTAGACTCAGATGCTGTGCTGGTTTCAGTAGGTATGGCCCCCATAGACTCATGGGTTTGAATGCTTGTCCTATAGGGTGCCACTCTTAGGAGGTGCGGCCTTGTTGAGGAAGTGAGTCACTGTGGGGGTGTGCTTTGAGGTCTTAGTATGCTCAAGGTATGCAGTGTGGCAAAGAGTTCACGTCCTCTTGCCTGTGGGTCAAGATGTCCAACTTTCAGCTCCATGTCTGCCTGAATGCTGCCATGCTTCCCACCATGGTGACAATGTAAACCTCTGAAACTGTAAGCCAGCCCCAATTAAATGTTTTCCTTTATAAGAGTTGCCATGGTCATGGTGTCTCTTCACAGCAACTAACCTAAGATGCCTTATGTGACTGAGCTGTAAGAGCCAATACTAAAACTCAAGGCTTTGGCTTTCTTGTCTCAGAAGTGTAAGATAAACTGTGACAGGCAATTCAAGTGAAAATACTCTTAGTATTCCAGATATATAAATAGTAACAGAGTAGATTCGAAACTTAACTCCTTAGAGGTACTTACTCACTTTGTGTACTACTGCAAGACAACTCCCATTTTGTATTAAGAGGCAGTGACAAAATGTGTCCAATATGTCAAAATTTTACTTCATAACCATTTGAGGCAGAACTGTTGGTGCTCAATGAATCATAGGGAAAACTTTGAGAAAGTCTGGAAACTCTGCTAAGATAAATTAGAAAAAATATAAAGATTTTATATAAAGACTCATTATAATTTGTATGTGTTTACTGGGTGTCTGAATAAGGGGAAAACATTTGGTGGAATTTTAGAATGTTTTTACACAACAAAACTTATAGTTAAAGTAAACATATTTTAAGAGACTTGGCCTTGATGATCACATTCGAAATAAAGGAGAATTTATCATTTAAGTGATGATGTTAAGCATTCTGAGTTGATGGATGAAGCCCATCTCCCTGACTGCAATACTGGGCCCTCTCCACCATGTCATACAACTTTGAATTAGGGACTAACTCAGAATACCAACAGGTGACCTATGTAGCCGGCACAGTCAAGTTTTCTCCATTTGATTTCTTTTCATGTGGCTTCCCTTTCCACTACTCAGGGGCCACCATAGTGTGTTTCTATTGAGGCAGCTTCCTCCAGTCAGCGAGTTCCCAGCCCAGCCTTTGAGACCATCTGGGTTGAAAATCTTTCTCTTTACAGTGCTGTGCTCCTGGTCCTTGTGTATCCAGATACATGTGTAGGACAGTCCAATGTAGTAACAAAATACATTATTAGGCCTCTTCTACATGTGCTAGATCACATATGCACACGCTGTAAGCAGCTCTTTGTTCTTGAGTGGAATGAGGCAAGAGAACATATGATAAAAATCGGATATAATGTACTTTATCATGTTATATTAAATAATAGGTAGGGTTTTTATTTCACAGGTAACCTTTGATGTAGCTTGGTCACCAAAGAACATAGACAAAAGGTGCTATAATTATACTGGAATTGCGGGTGCCTGTGATTTTCTCTTCGTGATGTCTTACGATGAGCAAAGTCAGATCTGGTCAGAATGTATTGCAGCAGCCAATGCTCCCTATAATCAGACATTAACTGGTAAGAATACAAGAAATGATCACTTAGTTTGTAATATTAATTCCAAAACCTCTCATACAAAAGTACTTTTTAGTTTTTCTAAATTATTTATATACCCCTTATATAAAAGTTTGCTTTACAAATAAAATAGAATAAAGTGTAAAGTGTATTATAAATCAAATATAATAAAAGAATAAAATACATTGGGGAGCTTTAGTATTTACACAAAAATAGAAAATTTCAATTACTTCTTATTATAGCCTCATGGGACAGCTATGTTATCATTGATCCTTTATGATACTACTTCAAGCCTAACACTCTTGTCTTATGGCAAAATATTTTTGTTTAATATTATGGAAGTTAATGCAGAAATTCACAACCAGTCATAGTGCAGGCAATAATTGTATATGAATTCAACCACAAATGGGAACTCTAACACACACACACACACACACACACACACACACACACACCACGGCTCAGGGACCACTGTGACGTGTACAGAAAGAATGTAATAGCCCGAGTTTGGAAGGACCATAGCAGGTCTGCTATGACAGGCCTGCACACTCTGAAGTTTACAGCACAAGACCCAGCCAGTCACCATTCTCAGGAGCAGTAGAAGAGTTTGTTCACATTCTTTGTGTCCTAAACTACAGGTTACTATAGTGTAAGAGCAAGGACATTTCTTATCTCCCGCAGTCATTAGGAAACATGCAGAATTTTTTAAACATGGAACACTTCAGTTTCTATAAAAAATTCTGAGTATCACTGCCACAAAGTTTAGGATTTATAGAACTTTTTGAAGCTTTAGAGTCCCAAATATCAAATATATGTTAACTTCTAACACATAAAATTATTATGATTTGCAATTTTCATTTCTTCAGTTACATTTTGTGTATTTTGTTTCCATGTTGTCTTCATTGGATGTCATCTCTTATTAAAACACAAAGCTTAGAAAGCAAGACATACTATGACTTCAGTTCTTAAGGGATGATTTTTGTGACATCATAGAAGTATTTGTTTCTACAAACTTAAGATTTGGTGTAGCTGCCCAGCTCCCTTTACACATGAGCAGACACACAAACAGAAGAATTACATGGTTTTCTATCCCCTTGTGACTAGGATATAGTGACTACATCAAGATGGGCATTAGCCCTAAGAAACTCATCATGGGTGTTCCCTGGTATGGTTATGATTACACCTGCCTGAATCTATCACAGGTAAGAGCTACTTTATTCCTTGTGTGATATTACTCCATTATATATTTTGTTTTGCTTTGAGCATGTGAAACTTTTTAAAATAATTTCTGAAATATATTTTGAAGCTAAACTTTATTTCTTTTTAATTCTTTAATATGGAAGTTTCTGAATGTCATGCATTTTCATTTTATTATCAATTTAATTATTCTGTAAAGTCAGATTATTTATAGTGTATCTTTTATTTCTAACAGCTTTATTATTTGTCTCATTTTGATTTTTTGTATTTGCTTGATGATAATATGGACATTTTTGGACTTCTAGGATGATGTGTGCAACATTGAAAAGGTTCCTTTTCGAGGGGCTCCTTGCAGTGATGCTGCAGGCCTCCAGGTGCCCTACAAAGTGATTATGAAGCAAGTAAATAGTTCTGTTTCTGGAAGCCAATGGAATAAAGACCAGCAAGCTCCTTATTATAACTACCAGGTACATTTTCATAATTTAAGAACATTTACTCAAGCCGGGTGGTGGTGGTGGCGGCACCCACCTTTAATCTCAGCACTTGGAAGGCAGAGGCAAGTGGATTTCTGTGAGTACAAGGCCAGCCTGGTCTACAAAGCTACACAGAGAAACCATGTCTCAAAAATTTAAAAAAAAGAACATTTCTATAATGCTATTTTGTGGTTAGATATTGGTCATTAATAATTTACCAGTTTTACTGTTTATGTGCATAAACCTGTCTTTGACTTTGTGTAATCAGGAAATTTAGTTGCCTGGGAAAAAACTGAAGTTAAATTATGATTTTGAATGTTTTATGTATATCACAAACAGGACTTCGTAATAGTTGACAACTATGCTAAGGTAGTTTGCTTTTCAAAGGGCTTTGGCCAAAGTAGGTTTTGTGTTTGAAAGTCTCCATTTATTTCAAAATAGCTTAACAATTCTGATGAGCTCCAGAGAGGTGGGAACAAAATTGAGATTAATAGATGAGTAATTATAGATTTTTATATTGAAAAATGGCACCTGTCAATTTTATTTTACAAGTAAAACAAATTATAAGGGATTTTAAAAGTTAGAAACAGAAAAACATTATGTAAGAAAATATAAATAACTGTGTGTACATATATGACATATATACTTATATGTATAAATAGCATATGCACACATACATGTGTAACACATATGTAAGCAATATTACTAGAACTCTGTTCTAAGAACTGTTAACATTATACATAGAAATGTACATACATGTACAAATATGCATGCATGTGCTATGACCAAATATATTTAGAAAGCACTTGGCCATATCTGTTGGTCTGAGATTTCTATTGTATGGAATTACATTAAAATATTTAACAAGTGTTGCAATACATAAAGCTATTAATTTAACATAGAGCCTGCTTCAGTTCACTCAGAACCAGGCAGGGGAACAGTATTTTATGGTTATACCAATCAATTATGTATAATTTAGAAATATATTGTAATGATAGTATATGCTGTTTTATAATTATTGGCTTCATTTTTCTTTTTAAATAAGAAGATGCAGAAACATATTGTTTTGACAGTAAATGATACAAATGATACAACTGTGTCTGACCAGCTTTGATATACATGTCCACTTACATGTGTCTTACTTCATAGTTCTTTTATAGTGAGATCAGTTAAAATCAACAATTTTAAAATAGGTGATCCCTTGCTGCCTTGCTCTTAGAGTGGTAATGGTGTTTATGAGATCTTTTCACCTTCTTTCTCTTGTCTGACTAAGAGTGTGTGTCCTTTGAACATCTCCCGTGCCTTCATTCACATCTTCTGATATAACTACCATTTTAGTTTCTCTGAAAGACTGGTTTCTGAGTGAAGTATGTTTATTTCCTAGACACGCTTTAAGATATTTGTATTCACATGCACTAGTTGTATATATCAATGGGATTCAGTATGATTTCTGACACAATACACAACATTTACTGGTAAAAATCAAGGTTGATAGCATTTTTTCCTTATAATTTCTTCATATTTGAAACCATTGTATTCTTACCTCCTATTCATGAGGTATTCTATTCCTGTCTGAGTGTGTGTTGGTAACCACTATCCAGAACATACTGTTTCAGCTCAAATAATTCATGAAACACTTTGGGGAGCTTTGGAGTCCATTTAATGGTATTTTAAACAACAATCCACTGTTACCGTTATGCTCCTCATTTTTAGTCAGAGTACAAAAGTTTCTTTTGTGTGCTAGGTCATCCAGGGAGTCACCTTCAAGAGCCTTTTAGCGTCAGTTCTGTCAGACCCAGGAAGGGGGTACTTCCTTCTCCACTGCTATTACCTGGTCATCTGGCCCACTTATCACAAACAATAGTCATCTGTTGAACCCCTAGGTTGGCACGCCTCCAGAAACTGTAAAGAATACAAATAAATAAATACACAAATAAACAAGCAAACAAGCTGGTTTTGTTCTTTTTAACTTGGGTTTCATATCAGTTACCCAGTGGAGATAAACAAACATGCATCCTAGCGCCTGCCTTACAAGGGTCTGGTTAAGCATGTTTTATGTAGAGTGAGACACAGGAGTCTGAGTTGTTACTTGTGTCCCGTGTTGTTCTAGACAGGGTCTCACTGTGGAGCTTAGGCTGGCCCTCAAATCATGACCCTCTGGCCTCATCCTCCTGAGTGCCAGGTGTTCATCACCAGGTCCTTTTACCTTCTAGAGTCTGTAAACAGAGAAAGCTCCAAGGTCTACAATGATTCCAGTGTACATCTTAGTTGATAATCATTAGGGCACGTCAGATAGTCTTAAGACAGAGAGGTTCTTAAACAGAAGATGATATTTAGAAATATGTGTATAACCATGAACTAATAGAGAAGGAAAGTTATGTGATATACAATTTTCATTATTTCTTTGCGTGCATTTTGAGTCCTTGAATTTAAGAATTTTTCTCTTACTGTATTGAACACTTTAAATTTCCAATTCAATTGTTTTTGTAGGATCCTGCTGGCCATTTTCATCAAGTGTGGTATGATAACCCCCAGAGCATTTCACTAAAGGCAGCGTATGTCAAAAACTATGGCTTGCGGGGCATTGGCATGTGGAATGCAAACAGTCTTGACTACTCAGAAGATGCTCTAGCCAGACAGCAAACAAAAGAAATGTGGGGAGCTTTAAAACCAAGATTGTGATGGAGAGAGGAGCATCTCTTGTCAGACTATTAGATTTTGTAAGAATGAGCTGTTTAAGTGGTTCTAGCTTCTTGCAGAGATAAAAATGTGTATATTCTGTCATGTTGCCATACTTATCTATTGTTATACTCAACACACAGGTAAGAGATAAAGAGATTCTTCATTTGAACATGAAAGATACATATATATCTTAAATAGTGAGGAATATAAAAGCAAGAAACAAGGCAACATTCTATTAAATATTTTTCTATGTTTTAATATATTTTAATTAGGAAAATTGCTTTCAAAATTTCTCTTCTGGTATTAAAATATACTATTAAAAATCATTACTGATTTAAAAAACGTGTAACTAGTGGACAAAAGATAATGGGGTGGGGAATGAATATGATCAAATTATGTTATATACATGTATAAGAATATCAGAATGAAGCATTATTTTTTACAATTAAAACATGCTAATAAAAACATTGACAAGAACTATGCATATCTTGAAATGGAAATTGTTGGCTTCAAACACATTCTTTACAACCTAGCCTTTGAGAAGCAGTGTATGTTGGATTTATTTTCAACAAATGTTAAATTTAGAACCAGGAATTTGGTTATCTCCTTATATTGACCAAAATGATTAGACATGATTTTTCTGCTTCCTGACTCCTTATAGTACATACTAATGTTTCATGACACACATTAGAGTCACTTAAATCTTGAAACAGTGTATGAGAAAAAAAGCATGCATACAAATTACATGAGAGATGAAAATTTAGAAATATTTGAACTTGTAAAGGCACCTGATAAGAGATTTCTGTGTGAGACTCTTGCAATAAGAAAAAGCTGGTGTTGAACTTAGTCTATTCACTGTTTAGTCGTTCATGGTGCTTCACTTACTAACTCTCATTTCTTGCCTAGTTTTCTTTTCATGTTTTTCTTCTATATTTGCATTTTGCTTTTAAGCTGCATAAGAACATTATTCTCTCTGTTTTCTAAATGATCAATTTTGTGAAAATAAATTTCTAATGTAAAGCAGTCTTCATTCTCGTTCTCAAAGCAAGTAACAGTAACCTTACAGGACTGGTGAGATGGCTTAGTGGTTAAGAGCACTGGCTGCTCTTGCAGAGGTTGTAGTTTCAATTCCCAGCACCCACATGACAGTTCAAACATAACTCCATTTCCCCAGGGATCTTTAACTCCAGTTCCAGGGTATCTGACACACTGTTATGGCACACACATGTTACACAGACATACAAACATCCATGCACATAAAATTAAATAAAAATAAATCATAACATTGTATTTATATTACTTCCTGAAAATACATAGATTAAATGTTTGGTGTTGTGGAATAATCTTTTTGTACACTGTGACGATGCTTTACTCTGATTGGTTTAATAAAAAGCCGATGACTTGACGGATTTTAATGATCCATCACGGGAGGCCTCACCCTCCCTGGGGAGTGGGTGGGGGATGGGATGGGGAGTTCTTTGGGAGGCTTGGGAGGATGGGAGGGAGAGGGAACTGGGATTGATATGTAAAATAAGATTGTTTCTAATTTAAATAAAATCTATAAAAATAAAAAGCTGAATGGCCAATAGCTAGGCAGGATTTCCAGGCAGAGAGGACGCTGGGAAGAAGCCAGCAAAGACACCAGGGGCACTGAGCACGCAGGATGGGCACTGTGGAGATGAGGTGACAAAACCACCTGGCAGAAAGTCAATGAATAGAAATGGTCTACTTAGCTTATAAGAGCTAGTTATAAACAAGCCTAAGCTATCGGTCGGTCGAGCTTTCAGAGCTAATAAGAGGTCTGCGTCATTATTCGGGAGCAGCTGGCAGCACAGAGGAAGATTCACTCCAGTTTGTATCCTCTGAACTTCATGTACATAAATCCTATCTTCTTTACATATGATCACTTCCAAACTGGAACAAGTGATGTATCAACTGTTACCACAATGTTACATTTTCTATTTACATAGTTGTTTACTTCATCAGAATATGCATAACTTTATTTCTAAAAATCATTTTATATTTCTAAAAGCAGTACAAATTAAATTATTAGGCACAAATTTGCCATACATGTATATGTAATAGATTTTAATAAAAATATTAACAAATTCTATTTCTAGGCAAAGATAGTGGTATATATGTTTTGCTACTAATTTTGCCATCATACTGGCCTTTAAGCTTATTAAAATAAATTATAAGACTGTAAAATAGGTAATAGACTCAAAATCGTCTAAATAAACAGCCACTATTCAGATTTATACTATGACTTGTAATACCCACACAAAAACTAAGATTTAAGTCTTTAACTGATACATCAGCCTTACGATTTATATAAAACATTGCCAAGGAACACAAATCATAAAAATTTCAAGAGATAAATTAAATGAACCTACATAGTGGAGATCGGAAAGATGTCATTTTCTTCTGTGTCAGTTCAGCTTTCAGTGTCTGTAAGTCTGAAACTGCTTGTTTTCTCATCTGTAGAAAGAGGTGCCTTTTAAAAATGAACTTCATCTCGGCCTTCTAAAAGGATGGTGGGAACTGTCCTCATTTGCCTTTCATGCCCTCACTCTTATTAGATTACTACAGTAAATTCATGTTATACATCTTGGCTAACAGGTATTCTTATGAGTGTCTAGATGAGTATGAAATTATGTCCTTTATGAGTATATAAAGGACAGTTGAAATGTCTTGAAAGATAGAATAAAAGGAACATTTTTTTTAAAATGTTAGCTTCAAAATCTCACTGTGGAACAAGTAAAACCAGCGCAAACAGGATCCTAAGGTTTCTTTAGGAAACAGATATTAAGATGCATGATAGGATACACTCGTGCCTAAAATGCGTTCTCGGGGTCTCAAACCTTTACTTTTCCTCATTTCGTAACTAAGGTTCAAGAGCATTAGCACAACCTACAAGTTTGTTAAGAACAAAGAATCTCAGGCTTCCCTGGGTTTATGGAGTCAAATGCTGCACTCTGAACTAATTCTCCTGCTAAGATAAACGATTCAACGTTTAGAAGCACTTCTTATGCTCCACTACCTTGAATAAATAAGTCTGCAAAAGACTTGGGCTTGACTTTCTGCCTCTGATTTCTCAATAGTATTGGTGGGAATGTTTTAGGTGGTTCATTTAGAAATCAATAAATATTATTGGTTATATGTCACAGGACCAATTGTTTTTCATTGCATACTACTTAATATTTAGCTCATATTATTAAAATCATCCTTTGTTCTTTTCCTCTTAAGTCTGAAGCATCCTAGTCCTAGGCCAGCCTTGAAGGAACTGAAAAGCATCTAGAACTGCACTGTCCAATGTAGTAGATAGTAGTAAATTTAAATTAACTAATTAACTAAAGGTAACTAAAATTAAAAATTCAGGTCCTTCATCATACAAGCTACATTTGAAGTGCTTAATATCCTTAAGAGGTAATGGCAACCATATTCAATGGTGAGGTATAAATACTTGTAGAAAGTTCTATTGGTCAGTGCTAATTCTAGATAATGATAATTATTCTGTGCTGTGAAACTATTCTGGAAAAAGGGTGAATGGAGAATCTCTGTGGTCAGTCTTTCCTCTTTTGTGTCTACATGTTTTAATGAAAGAATATGTAGTCTTTCCTCTTTTATGTCTACATGCTTTAATGAAAGAATATGGAGTCTTTTCTGTTCAGCTCAACAAGAGAGTTTAAAAACTCCAGGCCAGGGCTGTAGCTCTGAGGGGAAGTGCTTGTCAAAGGGCTTCCTAGACTACTTTATAAAGATGCTGAGAATGCTCAAAATCATCTATTCGACATTCCGTAGAGAAAAGCTCCTACCAAGAAATAAAGCTCACACTAATGCAGTCTCTGCTCCAAAGGAAACTTAGCATGTAGCAGAAGAGCCACACTTCATTAAGTATGAAAATAACAACAGCAAAATGGTTACCCAAAAAAGTGAGCAAATTAAGTGTGAGTCAGGGGCTCATGTGGAGATTTGTCAATTTATAAATGTCTGAAAATGTAGGAAAACTATTTTTAAAGTGTTTTTCTGTTCATATTGTACAGAGTCATGGTCCTTTAACTTTTAATTAGTAAAATTTACTTACTTTTCCTTACTTTTCTTTGGCCTTCATATAACATGCATCTTTTTAAATAGTATTTATTTTTCTTCCCACATTTTTTTTCCATTCATGTTCTTTGCTGTGAAAGTACTAATCTAAAAAGAGTCAGTCCTGGCTACCCTTGTAATACTGATATTCAAGGTTAAAACACCGAACTATTTTTATTTCAAGATGACCGTTACAATCTGATTAGCACAAATGTAGATTACCTTAACTTCTAATATGAGTTTCATTTTGTCAGTGTCCAATTTCCTCTTCAGTTGGTCAATTGCATGCTGTACTTCCGTGATCTGGATTATAAGGTAATTCTGTGTGTGAGACAGAAAGTCATTATTTAGTGTAATATTTGTGTATTTAGTATCAGTGGCTTTATGAACACAAACTGTGAAGTGGTCACGAAAATAATCTGTTTCAGAAGACAAATGTATGCTTTGGATGGCTTCCTTTCTGCTGAGATCTTGTGCTTTAGCCGTGACTTCTGTTCTACCTCTAGTCATTTATTATCTTTCAGACAGAGCCTGGCACCATGGCACAGTATTCAGGAGGCTGAGGCAGGAGGATCTCAAGTTGAAGCTGGGTAAGATCCTCAGAAAATAAAATTGCTATTTGGAAAACTGACCATTCATGTAACATCCTTTATGCTATTAATTTATGAAGATCTTAGCAAACACTTAGAATTCAGCATAGTATTTTATTATCTGAATCAGTTTAGGATTATTTAAAAATATTTAACAATTAAACTCTTCTATATAAGAAAATATACTAAAAATAAAAATAGTGCTGGGCGGTTGTGGCACCCGACTTTAATCCCAGCACTCAGGAGGCAGCACTCTCTGAGTTTGAGGCCAGCCTGGTCTACAAGAGCTAGTCTCCAAAGCCACAGAGAAACCCTGTCTTGAAAAACCAAGAAAAAAAAAATCCTAAAAAACTTATGCAGTATGGTTCTCTTTACTAAAGGCAGTTATTTAGGAATTTTATACTTCCATGTAGGATGGTGGTGGTACACAAGCCTTTAATCCCAGCACTTGGAAGCCAAGGCAGACAAATAAAGGAGTTCAAGGCCAGCCTGCTCCACAGAGTGAGTTCTAGGACAGCCAGGGCTATACAAAGAAACCCTTTCTCAAAAGACAGAAAATAAACAACAACAAAAAGAATTTTAAACTTCCTTTGTGAAGCAGATTCTCCTGTTGAACCAATAAAATTGTAAGATAAAAGTAGAAACTATGTTAAAATAATGTTGACTATTATGGCAATTATTTTAGCCTATCTGGATTTTATATTAACTTTATCTAAAGTAGTAAACATTCACTATTTCATCAGGTCTAAAGTGAAATCATTATCATAATTAACATATTTTAAATCTTTTGGATATGTGAGATCAATCTAACAAAAAACAAACTGCTAAATGACTCCTGGATTTGTTTATTTTTGCCTATTTAATTATGTGGTAGAATTATACAATAAAGGATACTCTTGTCTGTGATGTAAGATTCAAGACTATCCCAAGAGAAAAATGAGTTGATGAAAATTTCATAAATTTAAAAGATTCTTTAGAACATCAGTGATCTTGAGTTCTGTGGTGCTGTAACTCCCTCTTCCTATGGACTACAGTGAGCTCTATTAACACCTTAGTCTTATTTCTCAGTTATTTATTTCTTTGTAATCTAATTAGCCTACTGCAGCAGGGGATTCCTTGGCAACTGTTACTGATTCAGAGTTCTGCCTAGTTAACCTCAACCAGACTAAAGGAAAGGAAAGATTCTTTTTTGTTGTTGTTTTGTTTTTGAGACAGGGTTTCTCTGTATAGCTTTGGAGCCTATCCTGGCACTTGCTCTGTAGACCAGGCTGGCCTTGAATTCACAGAGATCTACCTGCCTCTGCCTCCCGAGTGCTGGAATTAAAAGTGTGCGCCACCACCGCCCGGCTGGAAAGATTCTTATGTTTTGTTGGGCCCCAGCCCCCAATGGGGCTCTGTGAATTGACAGGTGCATCCTGTTCTCTAGTCCTGGCTCAGAGTCCCGGCCTTGCCCCACTGGCATCAACATCTAGTAGGAGGAAAACACGAGCTCTTTCTTACACCTAGGGTTTTCCCACTGTGCCGTAAGTGTGTATAAGGCTTCTCTCTCCCTGCAATAAAGAGACACAGAGACAGAGACACACACTCTCTTAGCACAAACCCAGATGTCTTCTCTTTCATTTAAATCTCCAGGCTTTTGCTGGATACATTAGGCTGGTCACAATGTTTCATGACTGTGTGTGTGTAGTAGCAACTCTAGTAGAATCATTGTATCTAGGGTAAACATTAGAATGAAATGGTTGTTCTTCACTGTAGCTAGGGCAAATATCAGGATGAACAGTTGTCTTCTAGAAGTACTTAGACCCTGAAGAAATCATTATGGAGAGCAGTGATAGTTTTCTGTTCACTATAGAGCTGCTTTTCTTATATTTTTGGGTGTGAGCCTAGCCTTTAATGGCTGAGCTATCCCTCCAGCCCTAGAGCTGCTTCTCTGAAGCAGCTTCACAGCCTTTGCCTGACTCTGGTCACAAGACTCTCCTGGCACACTTAAAGTTCTTAAATTACTGACTACTGCAGACAGTAGGACTAAAGTGGCAAGGGTGTGATGTTTTCCTTCATAAAACATATAGATTAGATCAGGGGCTTTGGTATGAGGGACTTGTTTACCCAAAAAACAACTTTTATGTAACAATCAATAAGCGTTTGCACAGCGAGGTTGGGTTAAGTTCATAGAAATTATTCCTCCCTGCTGCCACCATGAACCTAAATTACTTCTTGGAATGACCCTGTTTCCCAACACCCAACCACTCTGGACCAGGTTTCTGTCCTATTAGCCACTGGCAACTCTACTGCTGTTAGAAAAAAGCCGTCTCATGAAGCCAACAATACGAACAGGGGGGAAATACCAACAGCACTAAGGCCCTAAGAGAACTTGTCTTCTGACCTGTGCCTCCTTGTGATACCAGGCCGGGGGTGGGGGGTGGTTTACTGTCCAAGCAAATTTTGCTACAAGTAACCCAGAGAATCCTAAACACAATAATACAAGTATAAAGCCTGCTTTCTGCAAGGGCTTCTCTAGAGGAAGGGGGCGCAGTCTACAGTACCTTCGAATCTGAGATATTTGCCAGATTCCTTGGTCGCATCTTGATCTCCCTAGCTTCAAGCTGCATGAGGAGTTTTTTATAGTAAAGTTCCAAATCTTCTCGAAGTTTTGTTAAGACTTCCTCCAATGATGCTGTGACTTTCTTGGTGTCAAAGTATTTTTTCTTCCAGTTGTCACCGGCTACAAACAAAACACAAACTAAAAAAGTTACAGGTGGATACGGTTAAGACATCGGTTCTCAAGCTGTAGGCCGTGACCCCTTTAGGGGTTTAATGCCCCTTTCACAGGGGTCTCCTAGGATGATTGAAAAACACAGATATTTATATTGTGATTCCTAACAATAGCAAAACTACAGTTATGAAGTAGCAATGAAATAATTTTATGGTTGGGGGTTACAACGTGACGAACTGTATTAAAGGGTCGCAGCGTCAGGAAGGTTGAGAACCACAGTGTTAAAGCATTGAAGTTTTAAGGTAGAAAGGATCCTAGAGTTAGAAAAAGACAGCAATTTAAAACATTTTCCTTCTCTCATTTTTCTTAGCTCTTACAGACTTACAAGTACCTAAAGCTGAGAGAAATGTTTGCTAGATAATATAGTGCTTTGGTTTGAGTGAGAATGGTCCACATAGAGTCATATAATTTGAATGCTTGGTCTGAAGTTAGTAAAGCACTTTGAGAAGGATTGGGAGGTGTGGTCTTATCTGGAGAAGTACCACTGGAGGTGAGGGAGGTAGACTTTAATGTTTCAAAAGTCCATGCCAGCTCAGCCTCTCTCTGACTCCTGCTTGTGTATCAGACATAAGCTCTCAGCTACTTCCCAGTGCCATGCCGGCCTGCTTTCTGCCATTATGATCACAGACTAGCCTTCTGAAATTGTAAGGAAGCCACCAATTAAGTGTTTTTTGTTATAAGTCGCCTTGGTCTTGGTATCTCTACACAGCGATATAAAAACAACCATGCCAGAAGTTAGGGTATTGCGGTGATAGGCTTTGGAATCACCTGACACACCCCTGGCATGTATCTTTGAGGGTGTCCAGAGAGCATTAATTGAAGACGGAAGACCCATCATGGATGTGGGTGGTAGCATACCATAGAAAGGGTTGCAAAAAAGCAAGCCAGCAAAACACCAGCATCTACCGCTCTGCTTCCTGCCTGGACCAACCATCTCACCATCTCAGAAAGCTCCTCCACACGCTTTCTGTCCTAGAACTGACTTTATCCCTTTTAGACACATTAGGTCTCTCTCCAAGTCCTGCTACCTGCTACTAGCAGCTTCCACTAGTCCACTCTTCATCTTCTGCTACATCTGTCTCTACAACTACAGTCAGCATGACATCATGTAAAAGCTGCACTGTCATCTGAGCTGTCCCCTACTCCTGTAAACAATACTCCACACAATGGTCATTATCATCTTCCTTAATTTTTTTTTTTTTTTACAGTGCTGAGGCTTGAACACATGACAGCTTTACTACAAGGCCTTATTTTTTGTGATTGTTTTTTCTTTCTTTCTTCCTTCCTTCCCCCTTTTTTTTTTTTTTTTTTGAGATAGAGTTTCGATGTGTAGCCTTGGCTGAGCTGGAACTCACTGTGTAGATCAGGCTGGACTTGAATTCAAAGCTCAGCCCACCTCTGCCTCCCATGTGCTGGGATTAAAGGTGTGTGCCACCATACTTGGTCCCAAATGTTTTTAAGATTATGTAAAATCCTAGTTTAAAATCCTCCAATGGCTTCTAACATTACTTAGAACAAAATCCAATTTCTTTGACTTAGGTTTGCTGATTAATTTTATTTATTTTTTCTACATTCCACTTTATTTAGCATGCTCTAGCTACACTGGCCTTTTTTTTCAAGGTTGACTACCACAAAGCCATCCTTATCTCTTCGCCTGATATTTACTGTTCCTCTTATGCAGAATGATTTTTTTTTTCAATGCCTACCTCATTAATCTGATGTGGGCATCTCTGTTCAGAAATGTCTTCCTGGAAACCCTAGCTAAAGCCCCATGCTGCATCACCCTCATTCCTACTAGCTCCAATCATATTCTCTCACTCATTTGTACTAGTAAAGCAGCAAGGCACACATATCCCCAAATGAAGCACCTAGGGCAATTTAAAGACTCAAAGATGGCCTCTAGAGTAAGTGACACACGACTCTGAAAGATGGCTTCTAGAGTAAGTGACACACGATTCTGAAAGATGGCTTCTAGAGTAAGTGACACACGATTCTGAAAGATGGCCTCTAGAGTAAGTGACATACGACTCTGAAAGATGGCCTCTAGAGTAAGTGACATACGACTCTGAAAGATGGCCTCTAGAGTAAGTGACATACGACTCTGAAAGATGGCTTCTAGAGTAAGTGACACACGATTCTGAAAGATGGCCTCTAGAGTAAGTGACATACGACTCTGAAAGATGGCCTCTAGAGTAAGTGACATACGACTCTGAAAGATGGCTTCTAGAGTAAGTGACACACGATTCTGAAAGATGGCCTCTAGAGTAAGTGACATACGACTCTGAAAGATGGCTTCTAGAGTAAGTGACACACGATTCTGAATGACCCGCAGGGATCAAACCAGTGAGCTGAGTAGACTTGAATAAAAGAAAGACAGGTTGATGACTAGGGGAAGCATGGCAGAAGACATGGAGCCAAGAGGCACACTTGGATCCTAGTGTATCCACTCCTTCTGGGAGGCTTCCTTGGTCTCTCCCATCCAGGTCACGTGTTCCTCCTTAACATTTCTATAGTACACATGTGTAGTTCCTCTGCAATAGCACTAAACACAATGTGTCATTTAATCTTAACTCGGTTATCAATTTCCCTGATTGTGTGTATAACACTTAATATCTCCTCATCCCTTACAACAATGTCTAAATATGCTAAACACTTAAACACTTAATAAATCTGTGAAAGAATTTAAAATGAGTTTTGATATAAAAATGTTTGGATTTTAATTTATAACACCTTATACAAAGCATTCATTGTATAACAGTCAAATAATGATTGTTTTCTATATTAATGTACTTGAATTATGTATTAAAATGTAACAAGTATAACAATAAATACTAATTATAATTATGTTATTTATACTGAAAGTATCAATTTTGTACAATATAGGGTTAGTTTTCTTTATAGTTAAAAATTTGTGTAATAAACTTTACCATGATATCGTTTCGATTTATTTTGTTCAAATAGTTTTTCAACTTTTTTTATTAGGTCTTCTCTAATACTTTCCAGATATTTTCTTTCTTCTTTTACTTGTTTCATTTGTTCAATAATCTTCTCTCCTAGAGAGATTATAACCCATACTCATCAATTCTGAAAAGGTAAAAGATGGTTCATATCCCAAAAGACAGATTTACAAACCTGAAAGTGTATAAAAAAGAATAAAATTTATCAAAATGTATGTTTTTCTTTCTGCTCTTACTACTATGGAGAACATAGATGAGACATTTGATTTGCTTGGATTTATAAAATAGTATATTTCTTCTGCATTTACATAAATGTGTGAAACTAGGTAGTCAGGCAGGCTAAGTTATCCTTATATTTTTTTAGTTTCTTATTTTTGGTAAATTTATTTTGGGCCCAAAGTTACTGTGCTTTATAACTTACACAGAAAATGGATATTTGAGAATGAAATAATATTAGTGACTAATATACACTGTAATCAACATAAAATTAATATAATTTATATATATAAATAATTTATAGTAAAATATGTAACAATATTTGCCATTTGCCTGTTTTCTGAGTGCAATTAAGTGGCACTACATTACTTACAATATTGTATAACCAATCCCACCACCCACCTCCACAACTTTAAAAAAACATTCGTAAATGGAAACTTTTTGGCCATTAAACCATAACTCCTTGTTAACACAGTTAACCTTGCCTCACAAAGAATTATCCATACTTACGATGTTACAAATACTTACTCTCAATTTTTAATAAAGAGGAGTCAGTTAATCTGGAAGAAACTCGCTGAGAAGGAAATGAAGGAAAATCAATAAGATCTGGTAGTGTGATGTGCTCCTTGTCACCCACCTGTAAGGAGGCATGAGGGTGAATAGAACCACCAGTGTGAAGCATCCCTTTAGCCCATCCACGAGTGTTTGCTAGAGCACACCAGCAATGCCCTTTCTCATGACACCCGATTTGGCATGTATAGCTACAGATAACCTCTCATGCTCTTTCCATTTCACTAGGACTTTAACATTTTATGAAGACAGTATACAAAAAGGCTTTAAAATGAACTATCTTTCTGTATGGAACTTCTAAGATTTTTGATTTTATTCAATCAATATAATAGCTTCTTAAAATTGTTAAAGATAGCTATTGATTTTTCACGTAGACAATTTTGATAGTTTATATTTGCCAACAAAATTGATGAGTCTATCACATTTTCAAAATGTTACCATATTGTTTTGTATCTTAGATTTACAGGCTCTATTTCCTCTTTTTTTGTTTATATTTCCTCAACTTCTTTTCTTTCTCTCCCCTCTCTCTCTCCCTCCTCCTGTATTGATATACTTGTTTCTGTGTATGTTATATGCCTGTGGAGGTCCAGAGGACAACATGCAGTAGTACTCAGTTCTCTCTTTCACCAAATGGATCTTGGTGACATCAAGCTTGATATCAAGTGCTTTAACCTGCAGAGTCATCTTGCCTACTCTTGTTTCAATTTTCTTAATTTTCATATTTTACCCGTTCTTAATAAAATAACTCAAGCCTTCCCATGTTGATGTTTCTCTCATTATGCTTATAGACCTTGAATGGTTTTCAATTCTACTAATTTTTAATTCTCTAATTTACTAGATACTACTTGTAAATTACCTGTCTTGCTCATATTTTGTTTCACTGTTTCTACAGCTTTATTTAAGTTTTCACACGATAACAGAAATTAGAATTTCTCTACACAGCCTTCCAAATACCATAAAAAGGCCGATAACTTACATGTACAGCCAAGATCACAGAATCCTGCAATCTACACACAAATGTGGAAACAGGAACTGTAACCCACAGTGTGCCCAGAAGCTCACATTTAAGCAAAGTCAGATGCACATTTTATATTTCAGAGCACTATACATAGACAGCATGGAAATGTCTCCTTGCTCCATTCTAGAAGGCAGGACTCACCATAAGCAGTATTTGGTAAATCATAGCACTGTGAATGACAGAGTCCCAAAGCAAGGACTGGGAATGGTTATGAGCAGACACAGTTTCTGAAAGAGAGGGGAGTGCTTTGAAAGAAGAGGTGTTTCTTGGGGGCTCATGGCCAAGAAGAAAGAGTTCCATTGAGTTAACAGAAGAGAACTGCTCAGCCACTGAACATACCTGCATCTGACAATCACTGCAGGCAGGATTTGTTTCCACTCTAGAGATTTCAGTCCACAGCTGGATTTCTCTATTACTGATATGTCTGTGATGAAGTGGACACGTGGCAACATGACTGTGTGTGTTGTAATTTAAAAAGCAGCTCAAGAGAGAAAGACACCATGCAACAGAGTTCAAGTGGAGGGGTTTTTTTTTTTTATTAAGGGTGAAGGATGGTAAAAGGAAGCCCAGTGAATGTGCACAGGTGGCACTCAGTGGCAGCAGCTGAGGGCGTATCCTGTCAGAACTCCAAAGGCAGGCCAGTCCAGGTGCCTAAATACTAATAATGTGGCCCAGAAAACTATTTACTTCATAGTGACCAGGCACCAGAGCAAGAATGTCTACCCGCTGGCACCCTCCTTCCACTCCCTCCTTGTATTCTGTACAGGTCCCCAGCATGCTGGAGGGTAGTGTCTCCACTTAGGATCTTCATCACTTATCTCTCTGGAAACACCCTCTCATTCAGAAATGTGCCTTACTAATTCCTAGGCATATTTCTGTAACACAAATAATATAAACCCAGATTGGGGTTTAAGCTGAAGATCAGAAAAGCAAAGCAGCCAGCCACTAGCTCTTAACCTCTACCTCGGGCTGAAAGGGTTGTCCTGTCCTCAGTGTGGCTGGAGACTAATGGCCTCATGAGATCCTTTGCTTCTTTCTTTCATACCTCTCAAATCCTGGGATTAAAGGTGTGGGATCCCAAGTTCTGAGATCACCTTTGTGTGAGCTGTTTCTATTTTAGACTGGATCAATTCCGTGTAGCTCTGAGTGGCCTTGAACAGAGATCTGTCTGCCTGTCTCCTGAGTCCTGGGGTTAAAGGTGTGTGTCACTACCGCCTAGCTTTTATAGCTAACTAGTGTGGCTGGCTTTGCATTCTGATACTTCAGGCAATCTTTATTAAATCATAAATGATATATCACCACATATTTCAACCCAATTAAGTCAACAATCAATATTTATAATAATATCTACCTCATGAGGTTTTGTTGTTGTTTGCAGGGGAAAGGGAATCAAATGGATCTATATGTGTAAAATGCTTATAATAGTGCCTGGTAATAGATACTCATAGTTAGATATTAGTAAATCTAGTATTGCTAAACACTGAACTGAACTCTGGAAACCAGCTGCACAGAGGGAGGAGTGATGAGCAAAGAGGTCAAGACCCAGCTGGTGAAACCCACAGAAACAGCTGCCCTGAACAAAGGGGAGCTCATGGACCCTAGACTGATGGCTGGGAGGCCAGTATGGGACTGATCCAGACCCCTGAATGTGGATATCAGTGAGGAGGCCTCGGCACTCTATGGGGCCTCTGGTAGTAGATCAGTATTTATCACTGGCATATGAAAGGACTTTGGGAGCCCATCCCACGTGGAGGGATGCTCTCTCAGCCTGGACACATGGGGGATGTGACAGACTTTGGAGATCCCCTATGGAGGGCCTTACCCTCCCTGGGGAGCAGAGAGAGGATGGAGTGGGGGATTGGTGGGGGGCGGGGGAGGAGGGGAGGGAGAGGGAACAGTGATTGACATATGAAGCAGGCTTGTTTCTAATTTGAACTAATAAAAATGATTAAAAAAAAACAGTGAAAGCATTTAAGAAAATGATCTAAAAAGCTGTTGTAGATTACATTTTCATCCCACTTATTTGGGCATATTATTTCTTCACAAAAGCAGAAGCAAAAATTGATATATATTTTTATAATAACCACCACAGAACCACTAAGTGATACTACTGATATTACAACTATATATTTATGGCATTATAAAAATGTAGATATTTAATCTGCACCTTGTATTTTAATTTCTGGATTATTATTCCATTACAATGCTACATTGAAATCAGCATTTTCCTATCATACCGGTTTGGCCTGCGGTTTGTTGACACCTGTATTACCACCATCTTCTTCTTCTTTCCAAAGAGATGGACTAAAAAGAGAACGACAGATTGGAAAGTCATGTGAAAACTTGATTCCATGAGTATTAGTGCCTAAATGTCCATATAAGAATGTTTGCTTTCATGTTATACACACAAACATAACTTGGAAGATGTTTAAATACAAATCTAGATGGTGGCTTGTATCAGTAGTCCTAACGTTTTCCCTGGATGAAGCAGAGGGTTACTTGAATCTAGGAGTTCAAGACCAGCCTGGGCATCAGGCATCATAGTGCGACTCTACCTCTTATTTAAAAAAAATCATGCTGGGCTATGAATTTTCTCCCAAACCCATGAATAGTCAACATAAACTATATTTAATATGAGTAGTAAAATAAGACACCATTATGGATCTAAGGCAAGGTTAAAAATAATTAGAAATTTTAGGAACATCAATTCTTTTGTGAATACAATTCTTTTGCTTATACAATTGTTGCTTAATCTGAAGAGTGTAATCTAAATTGTTGTATAAATACATTTCTTTCCTTATACCCCAGATTAGGGTATGTGTAATTGCCATTTGCGCTAATTACCTTTTTACATTCCCAAAACAATTACTTGACTCTTCCAGTGACCCTGGCAACTCGGAACTCCCACCGTGATTTTGTGCAGTCTGGCTTTCCTCAGCTGATGCTTATGTTCACGCATGGCAAATCATAGGAAAATATTAAGAAAATAGTAAAATGAGCATTGTTTTCATATGCATGCTATAACTTTATCCCATGAACTTTGCAAACACAAAGGCATATTTTCTGGAATGAGTTTCACAAAATATTAGTTCAGATGACTAAAAGATTCTTGAGTGAACTCAACTGATCACACACCCTCAGCAACAACACCAAGATGCACGTGTGCACACAGGCTACTCTCTATTTCTCTACAATATTTCTCTATTGCACCATGAATCTGGAAGGGGAGATGAGTTTAGGTTTTATCAGCTTAGTCTTCATAAAACTTTTTTTCTAAAGACCCTTTTGAAATGATTGGAGAAACCTATTTAAGAAAATGCTGATATGAAAATAGAAGGAAACTTTTATATATACTTTCATTTATAAAATCTCCCATTGTTTAAGTAGCAATTCTTGGGGCTGGAGAGATAGTACAGCAGTTAAAGATCATTGACCACTCTTTCAGAACATCCAGGTTCAATTCCCAGCACCCACTTAATAGCTTACAGCCACCAAGGGGTCTAGTGTCTTCTTCTGGCCTCTGGGGCACTGGCATACACATGGTATCCAGACATACATGCAGGCAAAACACCCATACACAGAAAATAATAATTTAAAAATAAATTTTTGAAAAATTTAAATAACAGTTCTTTTTCAAATATGTCTTAATTAGCACTAATGTTCTATTTATAAAGATCCATGGGCCTAACTGATAATGTAGATGTTTGTAGATTATCTCCCCTAGAAATCATTATTTAAAAATCTATTTAAACAAGTAAGCCAAATTAGTATTTTAAAAGTCACTTTACAATGTTTGTCAAGTCATTTTGTGGGGGCTGGTGAGATGGCTCAGCAGTCAGGAACACAGGCTGCTCTTCCAGAGGATCTGGGTTTGATTTCCAGCATTCACATGGTGGCTCACAACCACCTGTTAAATCTTATCCCAGGGGATCCAACGCCCTCTTCTGCCCTCCTTGGACACTGAATGAATGTGGTGCACAGACATACATGTAGGCAAAATACCAACACACACAAACAAAAACCTTTTTTCAACTTGAAGCTATGTCTCTTTAATTTTAACTATCATCTTTCCCAGTTGACATTGACAAAGTCAAGTGAATGGGAATTTTTCAAAATGATCTAATTAATGTTAAATGAATAAAAACTGGAATTAACAGCTGCTTAAAAATAGCAGTAAAACACCACTCTGGTTACCTACCCCCAGCAAAGAAATGATAATGCAAAACCTTGTAGATTTGTAGGTCCATTCTGGTAGGGATATACGACATATTTGACATTTCTGCCATCAGCACAAAGTAGGGCAACATGTATTATTTATGTAACTTCATAACATTAAATCTATTTTGATGTTTACTCTTGAAAAATTATAGACTGTTCCTGAAAATATACAGATTCACAGAAAAGGGAATAACTGTGAAACTAAGTTTTGTACTGTGAGTTGTTGGTGGCAAAGTTTAGAGTTATTTAAGCACAGAAATGGCATGTGACAGCATAGAGTATTAGCAATGTACAGAGTTTTTAATCAATAGTGAAAAGTCAATATCGTCTAGTCCAGCGCTATGAACACAGCAGGCATGACCTCACCACGCCCTTCTCTAAAGCGGGTTAGTGCTGAAGCACACTCCCAAGCCTTACAAGTCCCCAGCTTCAATCCCAACTGCCATTTTCCTAGATCAGGCCTCTAGTGCCTAAGTCTATTCTTCTTATTGCTACCTAAATTGTGTTTCTAGAACTGAACTCCAGTCCTGTCCTCTAGTTCAACACTCCAGGTGGCTGCCGCTGTCCCCTGAATTCTTTAGCTTGTCCAGATTCTTAGACCCTTTCCTACCTCCCCAGAAATACAAGCACAGGCACATGGCCACCTCTCTCCTCATGCTATATGGTATTAAATGCTTGAACAAACCAAACCCCACTAAGGAAACCCTGAAAATTCCACCCACAGCATGATCATGAAGGAAGGATTCTGGAGGTATTCTTGTTAGCATTTAACAAGTTTCAGATTAGGGGTATTTGGATTTTGGAGTACTGGACTTCAAATCATATTAGGGATATCCATGTCTCTCTCTCCCCCTTTTAACACACCTGCTAAACACACATTTTTCGTGTTCTCATCAGCCAAGCTTTTCTAGGAAGGATAATTCACATTCAGGATACTTAACAGGGTGAATTACAAGGAAAGAAACAATCTTAGGTCTTTTCTTCTACACAAAATAAACTAATAGAATATTTCTAAAAAATCCTTTGTATATTAACCTAAATGATTTATAAAAATGATAAATTCCTTCTTGTTGGATGAAAAGAAATGCAAATGCAAATTTATTGCTATGACAATAAATAGCCATATTACTAACCCAAATAGAATTGATGAGTCAAAATATACTGCTTGAAAGTTTCAAAAATATATTTGGCTAAGCATAAACTTTGGATTGCTATACTAACCGCAGCGTATTGACACAAACTTCTCAATGAAGAGACAGATACACAGTTCATGGATAGCAAGGCATGGTGGTGTTCATGGTTTCACAGGAGGCTTGTGGCTCTGGTGGCATTTGCTTGTCACATGGAAATGACCAGAAAGCCAAGAACTTGTAGAAGCACAACTGATTTACAAACCCTGCTGCACCTATGGCCTAGGTCCTGTTGTGGACTAATCTTTTGGATGTGTCACTCTGTGTGACTTAAGAAAACCCTAAATGGCCAATAGCTCGGCAGGATTTCCGGGCAGAGAGGACGCTGGGAAGAAAAAGGCAGAGTCACCTGCCAGAAGTGGTAGAACCAGGATGGGTATAATGGAGATGAGGTAATGAGCATGTAGAAGAACATGGACTAAAAAATCTAGGTTGGAAACAAGCCTAAGCTGAAGGCTGAGCTTTCGGAATAATAAGTCTCTGTGTAATTTTTTTTTTTTTTTTTTTTTTTTTTGGTGAGCTGGTGGCCCAAAGAAAAATTCATCTACATATGGCATCCATTGTGTAAGACTAAATATCCAAACATAGGGCCTAAGAAAGCTAAGAAAAGTTCTGGACAAGGAGCTGAACGCTCTTTCCCAGTCCTGGAGTCTGGTGGCATACTGAAGTGTGGCTACCAGCTGTTGCCGGAAGGCTGGAGCCAGCCACCAGCACCATATGCCAGCGGCATGCACTAAACTGAGCCAGGCTAGTGTCTGACAGAGCAGTTTAAGATTTGTCTCACAGGGCTGAAGAAATGGCACAGTGGTTAAGGGCACTGGTGGGTCCTGAGTTCAATTCCCAGCAACCACATGGTGGGATCCCACTATAGTGGGATCTGATGCCCTCTTCTGGCATTAAGGAGTACATGCCGTTAGAGCACTTATATACATAAATAAAATCTCTAAAAAAAGATTTGTCTCGCACGATCAGAGGACACTGCAGATGCTCAGCAAAGACTGATCCAGATGGAAAAAAAGATTAGTGTGCTTAAAAAATGTGTGTAGGCTTAAAAAGTGAAACGATACTAGTTTATAAATAATAAGATAAAATCTTTAAAGAGAGAATAAAATAATACAAAAAGTATAAACCATGTAAAGGTGAAAAATGCACAGACAAGAGATTCTGGATCCTGTATAGTAGTGTTTGAATTTAGAGATTTTTGAATGCTAATGAACAGAGAATGAGAGCTGCTGAGAGACATTGGATTATGGAAGGGATTGCTGAATTAAACCAGCCTAGATACTTTAGGAGTGCCTTAACTTTAAAATGGAAGTCAGAAAACATATTGCTTTGGGGAAGATGTTATGCTTTTGTTCCACAGAAAATCAAAGGCTGTGGATTTATTCAAGGTTGATAAAGATCAGATTTGATGGGGGGAGACCCCCCTGAAAATCTTGGCTACAGACATAAAGAAATAAACTTAAAAAGCTACAAGACACGTGATGTATATTTTACCTGATCAAATATACACAAAAAATCATCTTTAACTGACTTGTGCACACTGTACATTTCATACTCATATTAATACATACACACATACATACATACATACATACATACATACATACATACATACATGTTACCTTTGAAAGTTTGTTTTCAGAGTAAGGGGACCAAGCACCAATTAAAACGGGTGGCCCAGGGTATCTAGCCTCTCAGAGTTTGCAGTTTCCTCAGAGTTCTACATTCAGAACAGCTTCGAGTCTGCTTCTTGTGGAAAATTATTTTAAGGTGTGTTACATTTGTTTATGCTATGAAACATTTGTTTAATGATGTAAAGATGTGTTGCTTTTGTTTATGTTGCATTTGTTTAACTCTGTGAAGCTGTGCTTCTCTGCCTGTCTAAAACACCTGATGGACTAGTAAAGAGATGAACGGCGACTAGCAAGGCAGGAGAAAGGATAGGCAGGGCTGGCAGGCAGAGATTATAAATATAAGGAGAACTCTGGAAAAAAAAAAAGAGAACGATAGAACAAAGAGAGGAAGACATCAGGAGCCTAGCCATCCAGCCACCCAGCAAGATACATAGTAAGAGTGAAAGTAAGATTACAGACTTAAGAAAAGGAAAAAGCCCAGAGGCAAAAGGTAGTTGGGATAATTTAAGAAAAGCTGGCTAGAAACAAGCCAAGCTAAGTCCAGGTATTTATAAGTAATACTAAACCTCTGTGTGTGATTTGGGAGTTGAGTTGCAGGCCTCCCAAAAGAATAAAGAGCAAAAGAAAGAATAGTAAGAGTAAAAAACAAACTAGTACAGCTACTGGATGAGACCGTCCAGCCCCATAGACTACTCCAGTCAGGACTGCTGCATATAAGCCTCACACTTTCCCACTGCTCAGAGATGGAACGACAAACACTATGGCTGCTTTTCCCAGGACTTGACCATTATCTCAAATTTCTCTGGGTTCACTAAACATGCTATCACCCACAGACAACAGGAAGCAATCTAGAGAATACAATACCCACATTCCCAAGAGGCAGGGTGGGTGGTTTCTGGTTATTTGGTGGGTTTTGGGTGGTTCATTACAATTTGTTACAGTTATGGTCAGAGAGAAAGTTAAACAAAGGAGTATTAGATTCAGGGATCTCCTTTTGAAGGGAAAAGGGCAATATAGTACCAAAATCATGGGATAAAATGGGTGGAGTGTTGAGTCTACTTTTGAACAACAAATATTTTACAATGGTATGGATTTTTTATACTGATACAAATTTAAGGTTATTTTTGTTAGGCTGTATATGTTTCTATCATTGCTTACTGTACCTATGCAGTTCATTTAAAAAATGTAATATAAAATTTTAGTCCTTGAAAGCTATTTATGATAACAAAGAAATACAGGTTAGTAGTCATGTAAAACAGACTTATAGTCATGTTAGGTATGTTTTCAAGGTCAAAAAAATGTATTTTAGATAGATAGGTGATCTTCAAACACTTCAAAGACCTACAGAATATGGCATTTAAAATGTTTTAATAACACAAGGCTTTTCATGACAGTGAGACACCGTCTGTTCCTGGCAGCACCAATTTACTTCAACAAAGGATGATGGGCGTTAAAGAACCTCCATATGGAGTTTGTTTTCTTTGTGGTAAAAGGTAGTCACTGGTCAAGAAACTGCCCTTGCCTCAACTGCTAACAGTATGTTGTCCAAACTGAACGAGGACACAAAAGAAGGCAACTGCCGAAGGACAATACATCAAAATTCCTGCTTCACAGAAAAATCTGTCAGATACTCTAGGCTGGCCCATTGGCCAAAGATGGATTCCACAATGATACAGAGGAATCCTGAGGTGACTGTCCAGGTAGCCAGAGGTCTGTCATTTCGTAGACATAGGTCCTCTGTCATTGGAAGTTGCTTTCTCTGCATTTCCTGTTTACTCAAGTAACATTTTATCCTTCTTGGGGTCTCTGATGGGGATTGAAGACTAGTTAGTTTTACAGTTTTCCTTGTTACCAAATTCAGAAAAGAAACATAAGAGATCTAAAGTTAATCAGGTTGAGAAGCATAAAAGCTTAATTTGTTTATCTAAAAAGATGTTTTAAGGACTACAAAGGTATTTTTAGGATAGTAATACAAATTATGAAAAAAAATGGTTTAGGTATAAAACTTTGGACTAAGATAGGATAATGGAGTATTTTCTCTAAATTTGCCAAATACAAATGGACTTGACATTATGAATGCAATTCTTACCTGTTCTTATTGTATATAGTTTTACTATGTTAGTTAATACCTTTCCTTTTTATTTAGACAAATAGGAGGAAATGTTGTGGATTAATCTTTTTGGACACTGTGAAGATGTGTCATTCTGGTTGGTTTAATAAAATGGTGAATGGCCAACAGCTCTGCAGGGTTTCTGGGCAGAGAGGATGCTGGGAAGGAGGCAGAGCTGCTAGCCAGCCAAAGGCAGGATGACCAGGATGGACATAATGGAGATGAGCTAATGAGAGTGTGGAAAAATAGATTTAAAACTATGGGTAAATTTAAGTTAGAAGAGCTAGTTAGAAACAAGCCTAAGCTAAGGCCACGTTTTCCTAATTAGTAAGAAGTCTCCATGTCATTATCTGGGACCTAGCTAGTGGGACAGATGACTTGTTACAAGGTCCCACATCCACAACTTCCGAAAACAACTCCACCAGCTGGGGAACAGGTGTTTACACACATGTGCCGTGGAGTACATTCATAATCAGGCTATAACACTGGACCTCCCACCAGCTGGGGAACAGGTGTTTACACACATGTGCCGTGGAGTACATTCATAATCAAGCTATAACATTGAACCTCCCACCCCCACAGCCTCATGGCCTAAAGGTTCCTCAAATATTCTAAAACAGAACCAGCATCTGGGGACAAAATCTTCAAATACATGGTCTTACAGAAATATTTCATATTCAACTATAATATTTGGAACATATGTCAAAATTTTGACAAATTACTTCTGAGTAGTAGAATCTTTATTAATCTTTATTCTTGATACACACTTCAGTTACTGGAACTTTAAGAACAAGCATGCATTATAGTGTCACATTTAAATTGTATGGGTTTTTTGTTTGTTTTCTAGAAAAGCACCAAAAATTAAGCCCATTTGAGAACCACACCTGTAGGCTGGAAGATGGGTTGGCTGGTAAAGGCAGTCGTCAAATCTGACGACTTGAGTTTAAATCTCTGGATCCAGCATGGTGGAAGGAAAGACCCCACTCCCATTCTTTTCTGACCCCCCACATACACAGAGACACAAAAATGTAAAATACAAAATGACAGACTTTGAGAGATATGTGTAATTTAGCATTCCCACCAAGTTTTAAAAAGTTGTGTGCAGTTACCATAATTGGTGTAGAGTGTGAAATCTGACACAACTCAGAATGTGAGACAGAGCAACTGCTCCTTGATTGGCTGCTCCACCTGAGCCACTCAGAAATACTGCCTGTTACTGCGATGCTTTCCATTGTTCGTTCCCATTAGTGTTTAGGAGGCTATCAAGAATGAAAAGGAGAGATGCACCAAGATGAAGATTCTGTCTTACGACATCAACTAATACTAAATATTAGCAGAGGAAATTTCAAGACAAAGTGATAAGTTTGAAATACCATCTGGTGTAGGATAAATTCAGATGCAATGCCCTATAGCTGTAATGGATGTTTCCACTGGTTTGGGAGAGGTGCATTTCACTTACACTTAGCATACTTAGTTTTGCCTTGCATATCTTCTTAGTCCATGAAATAGGATGAAAATGGTCAACTGACATTTTTCTAAACAGCTTTGTTTATTTTTCATTTTAATGAAAGCATTTTGGTCATCTGCCACTTTGCATGCATGTGACTGTGTGTGTGTGTGTGTGTGTCGGGGCAGCAGTGTGTCTGAGTGTGTCTACACGTGTAGTCAATCTTGAATGTCCTTCAAGCGCCCTCTACTACTTCTGTGTGTGCTTTTGTGTTTGTGTGGATATGTGCATTAGCCCAGGTGCCTAGAAGGCCACAAGGGGGTATCAGATCTAGGCTGTAGTTAAAGGCATTTGTGATAGCCTGATGTAGAAGCGAGAATTCAAACTCAGGTCCTCTGCAATAACAGTAAATGCACTTAACCTGAGTCACCTCTCCAGCTCCCATCACTGTGTTTTTGAGACAGGGTCTCTCCCTGGCTTACAGCTCACCAAGCAGGCCAGTCTAGGTAGGCTAGTAAATCTCAAGGCTCCACCTGTCTCTGACTCCCCAGTGCTGGGGTCCAAGTAAGTGCATACCATCATGCCCAGCTTTTGTTTGTTTATTTTTTTAATGTGGATACTGTGTGCTGAATTAGAGTCCTTATGTTTGAAGTCTAACACATTACATTCTGAGTTGCCTCCCTGGCCCTTATTTCATTTTTAATTGAGTATTTCACTGTTTTTCTTTCCCACCTGTACATTTATAAGCTCCAATTGAACTACATATTTCCTTGTATCTTCTGTTTGTAAGGTTGTATTTGCCCCAAACTCACACACATTGGCTTGACAGCTCATATTTACTACATATAATAAACTCTTTGTTTTCCCATTTAGTTGCAATCACCTTCTTCTTTCCAAGTATTTTCCAACACACTTGGATCTCCAGGTTCATCCTTGGATAAAGTTATACTATCTGGTCTGTGGATTGTTCCATTAATCTCTGTTGTAGCATCATTATTACTGTGCTGTTCATCTAAAGTAACTGTTGATGATGCTGAATAAACATTTCCTAAGTGATCTATTACAGGAAGCAAATATAATTCTGGTTGAAGAGCCTAAAACACAGGAAATTTTTTTTATATAAAGTCAAACCAACAAAATCTACTTTCAGTTTTAAAATCAGTTAAGCTTAAGATCGTAGTACATACATATGGAGGAGCAAATGATTTGAGTTTCAGTTCTGATTCTTGCTTTTCCTTCACCTAGATTTAAATTCATAAGAAAAAATTAAATCTTTGATATTATTTTTCAATATTTTTCTGTGATTTTCTATGGAAGACATACAGCATATCAATAAAATAGTAACTGTTGCTAGATCACAGAAACTGTAGAATCCAATCCTACTTCTAGTCACTGAACCAAACATAAGCCAAATTCTATGTCTTTTAATAATAATTATGGTAATCATTTCCATGGGAATCAGTGTGTGTCTGGTACTATTCTGTGTGCAGTACATAAATTAGCTCAGTTAATCTTTTCAATTTCATGAGATGGATATGAACATCATCTCTAATTTACAGATAGGGATATAGAGGCATAAAGAATTAAGTAACTTGCTCAGATCATGTAACTGGCTATAATCTGTGCCCACAATGTCTTCCCACTTCTCAATGAGGGTAAAGTAATTTTTATTAAAGGATCTAATCATGCTATTCATTTGCTCAAAAACTCCAAGGCTTCAGAAAAAAATCACTAAATATTCATCTGGCATTCAAGACCTTCAGAGTGTACTTTTTAATTGGTTCTCTACCTTGCCCTTCCTGCTTCTCGGCACAGTTAATATAACAAAAGATAATCTATTCTTTCTGGGTTGCCTGACTTTCTACTTCCCTCACCATTGCCTTTGCTCAGAAATCTTGTCTCACCCTTCATTCTTTACAAGATCAAATAATATCTTTCCATATCCAAGACTGAGTATCATTTTTCCCTCAGTATCCCTCACCTACCCTCTTTTTCTTATGGAAAATCTCACTTTCTTCACTATATAAAGTATGACATCTGAATTATTCATGTTCCATAATTTACTCTGACCACTACACTGAGTGCACTGTAAGGGCAGGCTCCATGTTATCATTATATGCAGTAAAATGCTAATAAATATTACAAACGTTTTAGAGTTTCACCTAAATTATTCCATAGTATGTGAAGGAACTGATTTTATAAACATTTAAGAAATGTAATTTGATAATGTAGACTTTACTTAGAAGGAAGAAGCAAGAAAACTTACCACAGCTAAGTTATTTCCAATGCATTTCAGAAATAAAAACTTTTCTGCAACAGCATCTACACCAAGAAACTCACCAAGGCGCTCCCTCAAAGCTTGTAAAGTAAGTTGAGGTGATACTCTGAAATACCATGATATTGTTTTAAATACATTTTGAATATATTAATCAATCAGCAGGTCAAGTCAGTTAAATGTAAATACTAATTTAGTGCATTAAATATAATTTAATGTCTTATGTTTCTGTACTGCCTCCAGCTTTTTGTTTCAAGCGATTAGTTTTCAAAACATGATTAAAAATCTATCTTTTAGAATTGTACAAATGAATATGGATTAAAATGATTTTTGTATTGAAAAGGAAATGTCTGTTTTTCTAATCTACATCCAAGTTTTATGATTTAAAAAAAACTTGGAATTTATATGTTTTCCCAAAAATATTATTATTGTGTGAAGATGGAGTTTCTGTCCCATCTGGTCCTGCAGCTGTTTAATCCCAAATAAACACACAGAGGCTTATAAGAATTATAAACTGTTTGGCCAATGGCTTAGGCTTCTTGCTGGCTAGCTCTCTCTCAATTATTAACCTGCAACATTAATCTATGTATTTCCACATGGCCTCATCTTACCAGAGAATGCCCTGGATCCTACCTTCCCAGTAGTTACATGGTGTCTCCCCAGTGGCTCCTCTCTACCTCCCTCTTCCCAGCCTTCTCCTAGTCTGGTAGCCCTGCCTATACTTCCTGCCTGGCTACTGACCAATCAGCATTTATTCATCAATCAATAAGAGAAACACATATTCACAGCATACAGAAGGACATCCACCATCAATTGTGTATGGGTGTGCATACCACAGTGTAGAAAGATCAAAGGATACTTTGTGGCATTGGTTCTCCCCTTCCACATTTATGTGGGTTCCAGGAACTGAACTCATGTCGCTAGACGTGTGTGGTAAGTACTCTTAGTTGTTGAGCAATCTCAGCAGCTCAGGACTGTGTATAATAACTATATGTAATGTGTTTTAGAACAGAAGGGAATCAGTGTGACTGGGAAAAGTGATGGGGAATTTTAAGGGGTGAGATACCCTCAAGGGGAAAACAAAGAGCCAGATCACATAGTGTCATGACTATTTGAATGAAACAGACCACCCTATAGTTTTATTCCTTAAAACAATTATAAAGGCCTCATCAATTACTGTTCACAGTTTAACTGGTTTTGAGTTTTAGATAATTTCTGTTACTTTTGTGTATAATCTTAGAAATAAATTATACAGTTTTCTGAGCATTAGAAGTATTCTGAGTAGGTGAAGTCTGTTCCTCCAGCAATGTTAAAGCTTATGTGTTTATTGCATCTCTGGGGATTACACCTGGTAGTTCATTATCACCCTGCTCTGCTCCTGACCTACTTCACTCGAATTACACAGTACTGCTTAGTAACAGCGTTTATTGAACTAGGAATGGATCTTCAAATCAACAAGGCATTTTTCATTTAGAAGATTTTCAATTTTCATGGCTATAAAACACTTGCCTTATAAATCCAGCAGAAATACATTTGTTAATAACTTCTATTGAAATAGTATTTAATTTATAGTTCCACGATCCTTCAGGGACATAAAAAACATGAAGTTCCACCAACTGAATAAGAAAAATAGCAGTTAAAATTTTTCTAAAGTAGAAAAAGAATCAATTTATTATACAATTTTAAATTAGATAAACACAACTGAAATATAGAATGTATGAACTCATATGAACAAATGGCAATACAAAAATTTGTTAAGTTGACCACTTGATACTTGGTGCACATTTTCCTTTGAAATAATACCTGTTGGTTCACAGCTCACTCAACACCTTTGATAAATGACATTCTTTCTGTGGCATCCAGTAAGAATATTAGACAGTATTTTTCCTTCCTTCCTTTTTCTTCCTTTCTCCCTCCCTCCCAACAGAAGTTTAACAGGCTCCAGGGTAACACTTTGTTGTGTCTTTAAGTGTCAAAAGATGTTCTGGCAGGGAATCCAAATGTTTAAATAGGAATTCACTACTTCCTTCAGTACAGAGATAGCTTATTTTTGCCAGACTTCTTAATTTCATCTGCGGTCAGGGGGCCTTCCTCACAGCCTTGACTTTTAGCTCCTCAAGTTTCTTCTTTGACTGTGCTTGAGAGCCTTGCCTTCCTCATCCATCCCTTGCCCTATATCTTGTGCTGTTTTCAGGGGCTTCTTTTTGCCCCCTTTGTGGTTTCTTCCCCAAACTCTGATCATAAGTCAGAAATGGAGATGGTGTTTTCTTATTGCTAGCTTTTATCCCTCACCTCCATCCTACATTCTCAGTTTCTTTAAAGTGACCTCATAGAATCCTTACCCTTTGTATACTGTCCGCCTCTTAAGAGTTTTGGGGATTGCAGCCCCACAGTGGCAATCAAAAAGCTAATACTGTGGTTTGGGGAGCATGTGTGTTCCCTGGAGATCTAGGAAGAATCTATTCTTGATGTAGGGCTGACTATTAGTTTAGCTTGTTTGTGCTTGTGCCAAACTACATACTTAAAAAAAAAAAAAAGAGAAAAACTTACTCAATGACCTATGTCTCTAATTAGTATCCCATTTAAAATTTGGATTATTACAACAAAAACAGTAATTATAGCAGAGTCTCATGTTCTTTAGTCTAGGAAAGGTTGATATCCACTACACATTAACAGTCAAAGGACTTAACTAATTAAACTCTTAACTGAAACAGTAAATATCTGGGAACTTTAAACTTTTGAATAAGGAGCCAGAGAGACAGCTCAGTGGTTAAGAGAACTTGTTGCTCTTCAAGGGGATCCAAGTTTGGTTTCCAGCATCCACATGCCTGTATCTCCCGTTTCTGGCGATCCAACACTGTCCTCTTGGATACACACACACACACACACACACACACACACACACACACACACACACACACATCTTTAAAAACATTTGAATAAGATGTTATCAAAATTAGTAGTTTTAATAGGAGTAAAATGGTTCTTAACTGAAGGTTTTGCTTAAGATGTTTTAGAAACCAAATAAATCATGCCTATACTATTGATGATTAAACATTACCAATGACTTGGATGTTTGGCATATGCTAATTTTTAAGAACAGAACATTTAAATGCTATTCCCTAGTTAGAAATAAGTTAATTATGACTTTATCTAACAAACATATTAATATTTCCTGAATAAGTGTCTATATTCATGTTTAAAAGGAACACATGTAATTTTTTTATAATTTTAATGGCTGAAAAATTGAACATTTTAAATGTGTAAGTTAAATATTATATTCTTTCAAAATACCACCTTATTCTAATATTATACTATAGTGGGAAATTACCAATACAGAGTCAGGTAGAAATATAAGGGTATTTAATAGGGAAAAGCCTTACTTACAGAGCAACCTAGCCAGCTGGCGTGGTAGAGGTCTGTACAGCAAGAAGCAAAGAGAGCCCGAAACCGAAAAACGCAGTCCCACTACGTCACTCTGACCACGCCCTCACAAGCCTGGTAAGGCACACCTGTAGCCAGCCCCTAAGAAGGCGTGGCTACAGCTTCCCCTACATTATACTCCTGTCTTAATAGCAAATAACTCAACAATATTTTTCATTAAAACCATTAACCATTTAAAAACACATTAACCTGGGCAGTGATGGCACAAACCTTTAATCCTAGCACTTGGAAGGCAGAGGCAGGCATAGCTCTGTGAGTTTGAGTCCAGTCTGGTTACAGAGAAAGTTCTAGGACAGCCAGGGCTATACAGAGAAACCCTGTCTCGAAAAACCAGCCAACCAATCAACAAACTAAACCAAAACCAAAACCGAAACACATTAAAAGATATCTATATAGGTCTCATATTTTTTTCCTTTTGGATTAGATTTCAAAGTAGCATGATGATATCAGATCTTCTCTCTCTTTAAAGTCCTTCTAAATTATCACAAATGTTTAAATATCTACAATTTACATAAAAGTTAACATTTTCCCATGTTTATTCTTTCTTCTTTCCTTTTTTAGGCAGGATCTCATACAGCCTACACTAGCCAAGAACTCACTGAACAGTGAGGATAGACTTTAACTCTCCATCTTCCTGCCTCTGTCTCCCAAGTGATAGGATTACCAGTATTCACCACCATGTCTGTCATGCCCTCTCTTTATTGACAGAATAAAGTAAATATGGTATCATGACTTCATATCAGATTGGGCTGTTACACAGGGAAACCATGTCTCACCAAACAAAAGAAGCAATGTGAAGGAATACTATCAAGGAAGAGAAGGGCTAATGATGTCAGCTGTTGTACTCAATCAGATCATGTATGTTTAGAAGAACTAACTAATAAATTTCCTGATAAAGAGGTGAATTTAACAAGAGCAGGCTTGTGAAAAGTGGGAGCACAATTGGGGTAGATCAAGAACAGGAAGTTGTTGGTAGTTTAAGGAGGTACAAAATGCTTGTACAAAACAATTAGTCAGTAAGTAACACATAGCATGAAAACCTTCCAGCAAACACTCCACTTGAGACTCATGGTCATGAATTTAAAGTGAAAATGGTCCTTATACTTACATATTCTTCCTCAAGTCTTCAGGAAGATAGGTGGAAAATATATTCACTAGGGTTGTTGTTTAACAAGGAGATAACAAATGTCCAAACTATGAGGTCAGAGTGATCCTGTGTCCTATAAAAGTTACGCTAAGTCTGGAGAGCATCACCAGTTGAGAAACAGTAAAAAGAGTGATAAGACTCTTTTTACTGTTTTTTTTTGTTTTTTGGTTTTTTTTGCTGGTCATAATAGAGAAAGTGGGTAGAGATGCAAGAAGCATAATCACATAATCTGAGAATGTGATATGAGAAGTTGGGATCATGGTAGAATCAGCATCTTACATTTTATGTCATTCCTATTTTTTCACAATCAATGGTAGGCCTGGTTTTCTTACCTCTGATGAAGAAGGTCGACTTGGATTGAGTGACATATTGACCAGTGTCTCAATAGATAGTTACCAGGTGGAGTTTGGATGTTTTATATATCTTTCTTCATTTAAGCAGCATTAAATAAGTGTTTAAATAGATTTTTGGCTTAAGATAGCATTCCAGCTATTTCTGGTCTCTGATGTGTTCAAAGAGTAAAAAAAGAAAAACATAAAGGCTTTAATACAAACCTAAAATATAAGCTTAGAAATGTATGCAATCTTATTATCCTCATTTAAAAAGACATTAAACACTAAGTAGTCTGGTGGTTCTAAGAAAATGTACACTTTGTAGAGACATCTTCCTCAACTTAGGATGGTGTGGACGTGATACTGTCCTTGAATTGTAGAATTGTTGTCTCTTCTTGAACTAACAATATGTGGCTGGATAGTTTCTTGGAATGCTAGGCATTAACAGTAAGCCACAGCTCTTCTGTCAGTTACAGATGACAGCAGAGAGCACTCTTGCTAAGCTACAAAATTCAGTACATTAAGTTGAAATAAATGCATTTTATTTTCAACTTATAATGGAGCCCCATGCCAGTCAAGGGTAATAAACTGTTAATTACATTATGATGGCTTTTTGACAAGCACATGGTTTACTAAACAATTCATTTTTATAGGTCAAAATTTTATACATAATGTAGAAATATATTTTTACAAGGGGAAAGCCTGAATGTATATTGATGGCCATTGAATGATGAAAACTCTTTTTCTTATAACTATTTTTTAGGACATAGAATAAATGTAAGCAATCATTCTAGTTGAAAATACTAGTCTTGGGCCAGGTATTGGTGGCGAACAGTTTTAATCCCAGCACTCGGGAGGCAGAGGCAGGCAGATATCTGTGAGTTCAAGGTCAGCCTAGTCTACACAGTGAGTTTCAGGACAGGCTCCAAAGCAATACAGAGAACCCTGTCTCAAAAATCAAAAAAACAAAAACAACAACAACAACAAAACCCAACTAGTTTTTAAATATTATTTTTTTTGGATTATTTCCTGTGGTTTTCCTTATAAAATTTATGGCAATTCATAATAATGAATGATAAAATTAAATATATATCATAAATATAAGATTGAAAAACCAGGGCAGTTGAAATATTATTCTAAAAAGCAATTTTCAAAACTGGCCAATCCTAGATGATGCATACACTAAGTTAAAAATACTAACACAACAAATGCTTTTTAGTAATTCAAAGCATTGCTTTACACTTTACACTCCAAGTAGTAATTTAAGTCAAATTTCAAAACTCTTCTGACATTGTACTTATGAAATACTACTAGATACCACTGATTGTTTTTTAACAGTATCAAAGTTAAATATTATTTTGTGAGCTACACAATCTTTTGAATCAAACTGAATCTAGAGAAAAAAGCCATGAAGCAGTTATCATAGGCATAAGAAATGCTCATACTATGAGAAAGCTTTAATTTATTGAGATTTACAAGCAGACTGTAAGAACAGACTGACTAAGCAAATTGACTACAGCAGGCAAACAGAGGAGATACATACATAGCTGAACCTACTTATAAGCAATAAAGGCCAAAAATTTTGTTGCTGAGGTCCTGAACCTTGGATTTTTCTCCCAGTTTGGCCCATGTGTGGGATAGGTCTAATTTGGGGTTTTTCACACAGAATCAATTTGTCTATGTTATCTTCATTATACTAACCCAATGTTTGACTAACTTGACTCTGTTATTAAATCAATTAATAAGTTTAAATTGAAATTTAGGCATGATTAGAATTTGGAGTTGATCCTAACCAAATCATTTCACGTACTGAATCCTAACATAACAGTTGGAATTTTCAAATTATTTATTTATAATAATTAGCTAATGGACAAAGTAATGCCAACAACTCAAACAAAAGGAGATTTGATATGCAAAGAAGACTTACAATTCTAATATAATCTCTCATGTACTGCAAAAATTTGCTTTGCAACCTTTCTGCCAAGAATGGACAATCAACCTTATATTGCATACTAATTCCAATAAATGGTTACCAATTCATCTAAAAGTGAGTGGTTTAAGCTGGGGGTGCAGTGCAGTAGAGGATCACCTGCACAGTGTGTGGAAGGGCCTTAGGTTTGAGCCCCCAGAACAACCTGCTAAAAATATAAAATAAAGTAAGTTACTGGAAACTATCCCAAGGCCACATCTGGTCTTAACAGAAAAAGACTACAGAGATCTTTAAAAATAACTTTGGGACTCAGGTATAGAGTTAAAATCAAATTTTAATAATTTCTGGTATGCTTTAGGGCAAATAAAGATTTAAGAAATTTTTAGTAATTGTTTGATTTAATAGTAGCTTATACAAAGAGATACTCAGTGAACTAGCAATCCTAAGTAACCACTAAAATTGGGAGTTTGATATAGGCCATATTTAAATATAGCAGAACCCCACACAAAGCAATCAAATGGTCTGGGCACTAGAAAAGCAGGTTCTAGTCCTCTATAGTGTACAAGACCATTCATCGTGGCCTATGTCTCAGTGCCTTAAATCTGACAAGAAAGAAGACCCTTTTCCATTCTTAAATTCATTTACAAAATGACAATACCTTTATTCAGGAAGTAAGAGAAATCACAATATAGTCAACCTTAAGCCAGATGATGGGAATACTTCTTGACACAGGTCTCTCTGATCAGGATAAATTCAGGTTCTATTTGTTTTGAGAGTTTTGTCCTGCCTAGTTCATAGGCAACCTAATAAAGTTCTAAATTCCTAAAAGGTAATTTGTGTTAGCTGAATAAAGTGCCCAAGGACGCCCCAGAGCCTATAAACCCTGAAAACTGATTAAAGAATGAAATCTGGACCTGCTGTTTTGGCCCTCTGGCAGCACAGTGCATCATGGCAGGGACACAAAACAAAGGAGCTGCTCACCTTTTGACAGGAAAGAGTGAGGAGGAGGCAAGCCCCACTGGCTCCATCAGAGCTGTGCTCCCCTTCCTTCCACTAGGCCTCACTTGCTAAGGACCCAGTCTTCCAATAGCATCACAGGCAGGCAATCAAGCTTCAGCTTGTGTCCCCCAACGCCACAGCTTAGGCCTTTTGAGTGTATTTAGGATAGAACCCATAGCATGAGGTTAGGTAGAAGGAAAATAGGTATAACATTTCAGAGTAAGAATATTTAACACTCTATTCCCTGAAAATGGGTGATAACATGCATAGTTGTTGAGCTAAAAACACAAGTTTTATGACCCAACTTCTTACTGGCTAAAATTCTTTTAACGAAATTTCCTTAGAAGTTCCATATTCAATTATGAAAATTATTATGTCACTATATGAGCCAAGCCATGGAAAGAAAGGCATTACATGTATATAATAGGATTAAAAACTGGTAAACCTAAGTTGTGGTTTTTCTAGAAGCAAGTTTTATGCAAACTTCAATTTCTGTAGCTACTATAAGGCAGAATAATGTAAACTTGTGAGTCCAGTGTGCTCACCACTCCATGGTGGAATCCACAAGGAATGTAAACTCATTGAGAAACTCACTTTAAGATCTCCTGGCTTTTGGTTAAACTACAAAGGTTTGTGAATCTTGGAAGTATTTTATTTATTCAATATTGAACTCAAACCCAATGAGTGAAAGTTGAGTAAGGTGTGTGAGCTAGGTGAATTTAAACTGGAAGTGTCTGCTGACAAAACACAAAACACCAAGATTTCTTGCTTGTGCTTTCTTGCCATTTATTGTTAATAGGTTTACTTTTGACAACGAAGTCGATCTTTAATAATCTAAAATGGGAAAGCCTTTGAAATATTTTAGAACATTGTAGAAGATTAACAAGCTAGCTTTTATTAGGAGATGTTAATACATGAACTGCATTTAGCGCCCATAGCTTCAGATGCAAATGAACTTAAAGGGGTTTGTTTCTCCTCCCTTCTACGTTCTGCTTATTAGACGTACTATAAAAACTAAGATAACATCTGGTGTTTGAGACGGCAATACACTCTGTGGTTTCCTAGCTCAATAGTTTGGAGAAAGAAAAAGAAGAAACTTCCTGAGACCAAGACGAAATAAACTGTTTATTCCTCATCATTTACTTAGGAGTGAAATGTCTCCCAGCACTAACATCCCATAGTTCTTACACATTATTGCAACTGAAGTCGAACATTCCTTAAGTTGCACATTTTATCTTAGAACTCTTCGTTGACATTCCAGCCTCAAGGCACACGGTAAAACGTTTGTGTTACCTTTCATATTCGTTCGTCCATTCACTTATTTTGGTGGAGCAAGCCTTTAATCACAGCACCTGGAAGGCAACTGCGGCTGGATCTCTGTGAGTTTGTGGCCAGTCTGGTCTACATAGTTTCAGGCTAGCCAGAGCTACAAAGTGAGACCGTGTCTCAACCAAACAGTAGTCTTTTGCTGCTGCTGCTGCTGTTGTTGTTGTGTTTTTAAACTGCGTGTGAATGCGGTCCGGGCGGATGGGAAAGCAGAGGTCTCCAGAATCTAGAAGGCGGCCACAGTGCCCCTGGAGCTGGAGTACTGGCGCTTGAGTGCCAGCCTGGGTGCTGGGACCTCAACTCAGGTCCTCAGTCCTCTCAGATGTCTGTCTGTCCTCACTTTCACATTCTTTACGCATAGAATTTCATTGCGTCTCATTCGCAGGAAGCTTTCTGACCCTGGCAGCTTGACGCGCTGGCCGGGGGTTACCAGGGCGAGCAGCACAACAGATTCAGACCACAGTGCACATTTCCGTGAAGTGCTGTTAACTGCTCAGCAATGCCATGTGTGTGTGGGCTGAGGTTTCTTTTCCTTCCTCACTAGTGAGGTCAAACTGCTCTGGGGAAGAAACTCGCGTCTTTAGCTGCTAGGTCTCACCCGGGACACCGGAGCCTGACCTAACTTACAACTCACTGCAGTGTCTTCTCCCGAACCCCCCACGAGGTCAGCGATCGGGAGACGCGAGGCGCGGGCGTCCCCCAACGCCACAGCTTACTGGGAGGCGCAGGCCCGGCCGGGGACGCGTTCCCGGGCGAGCGGCTCGCCGGCGGCCCCGGGCGGTTACGGGCCCTGCGCCCTCCCGGCGAGCGGGCGAGCGGGGCCGGCCCCTGCCCCTGCCCCTGCCCCTGCCCCGGCCGCGGGGTCCCCGGCCCCTCCGTGAGGACGCGCTTCCGCCTTACCTCGCCCCGAACCAGCCTGAGAGGCGGAAGGCGGCGGCCCGGGCGTCGGCCGCACCGCCCCCGTCGCCGCCGCGCCCACCGGCCGCTCGCGCCCTTCTCCTCGGCTCGCGCCCGGCGGGCCCCCGGGGGTGGGGGGGAGGAGGCGCGCATGCGCGGGGCGGCGCGCGGCGCGCGCGGCGCCGGAAACTTCGACCAAGTTCGGAGCCCGCCCCCGCCGTCCCGCGACCCGCCGCCCCTCGCTCGGACGGACTGACGAGTCGGCACGGCTGTCCCGAGCGCCATGTCGGGTTCCTCGAGCGTCGCCGCCATGAAGAAGGTGGTTCAGCAGCTCCGGCTGGAGGCCGGGCTCAACCGCGTGAAGGTGAGCGGGCGGGCGCGCGCGCGGCGAGCAGTGGCGGGCGAGCGTGGGCGAGCGGCGGGGAGGGGAGGCGCGGGCGGGCGTGGGCGAGCGGCCGGGAGGCGCGGGCGGCGTGGCGAGCGGCGGAGGCGCGGCGGCGTGGGCGAGCGATCGGCGGGCGTGGGGAGGGCGGGGAGGCGCGGGCGAGCGATCGGCGGGCGTGGGCGAGCGGCGGGGCGAGCGATCGGGCGGCACGGCCGCGGGCCGAGGACTGAGCCCGTCCGCCCGCCCTTTCTTCCGCCTCCTGCCCCCGGGGTCTCGGCCCGACTGTGGATTCACACTCCTCGCCCCGGTCCTCACCGCACGCACTACCCCGCGCGGCCCTCGGCCACTCCAAGCCTGCCCGGGTAACTTGAGACGTCCCGGACCCGAGGACGCCACCCGTGCCCAGTACAGCCGCGAACAAAGAAAGGCGCTTCCAGCCGGCTGGCACAGCTCGCCCGCCCGCCCGCCGGCTCGCCCCTGACCTTGCTAGCGGGCTATGTGTAGCGCCGCCTGGCTTGGGCTCACTTGGCGTCGGTCAGGATCGCTGTTCTTGGGCTGTTGACTTTTGGGGAAAGGCCCGCTGGCCGTGTTGATAGACGACGACCAGGTCCCCAAACGCAGCTCGGAGGACTGTTGGCCTGTTGTAAAAACCCTAAACAGATCGGCTTCGTTCTCACGCAGTAGGTCGGGTTACCTGTGAAATGCCTCCCGTGATTAAAATCACCCTGCCAGACGCTGCCGGCTTCCAGGGTGATTTGCTTTCATGCTCAGCAGGCTAGCCTTTAGTTCTAACGTGCTTTGTGGAGAGAACTTCTATGTAGCTCCCAAGTAGACATGCCCATCAGTCGGTTTGAACTCCATTTCCCTAATCAAATTCTCACCTCATCAAGTGCGGTTCAGTCTTGGCCTGGTAGAGCTCTGAACTCGAAGCAGCCTGTTGCTCATCATCGTTCATGTATGTTAACTATTATAACATATATGTTAACTATTCTAAAGTGGGCCAAGAAGAAAACAGTAGTGCGTTGGGGTAGGAAATACAAGGAAAGGCCGGTGAAGGTAATGATTAGAGCCGTGGTGCTTAGCCCTGCTGGCCAAAGAATGAGCTCTCAGACTAGAAGAACTTCCTTCTCCTTGAAAACCCTACCTGTGCAGTGGCTGCTTCCTAGCTTCATCTTGCCTGTGTGGCTTAATTCTTCTGAAGGCTTCGGATTGGAATCATTTAAACCACCACCACAAATAAGCACATTTTTGGAGTTCTCCTGACAAGGCACATCTCACTCAGGAATTTTAAATGAGTTTCTTCCTAAATTAGGTTGGGTTCCATTACACATCATCCATGCCATGTTTGTGCGAGGAACCCTTTTTGTGTGTGCGTTTCAAAGCGAGCATAAACTTACTATTGTATTTATTTAGCTGGTAGTTAGAACAAGTGTTTTACCAGACCCGGTAGTCAGGACACCTGGAAGCCTGACTAATAATGTCACTACCAAAGTCAGCCTCCCGGATGGTGAGTGTTACTGTGCCTTGGGTACTAGCAGCTTTTCCGGTTTGCATCTCAGGGTTCCTGTTTAGAATGCTGTCTTTTCACTGTAGTTATTGAGCTAGGTTTGTTACCATTGAAATCACAGCTAAAATGGCAACTCAGGGACGGACACCTTCCCTGAAGTGACTACCCTGTCAGTCATTCATCACTTTCCTTTATTATTTTAGTGCCTAGAGGATAGTCCATACATACATATGGTACTTGAAAATTTGTGGTTATGTAGTTAACAGGCACTTGATGCTTGCTGATGGATGTGAACAAAGCCAAATGGTGTGATACTGTGAAAACGGATTCTTTACCCTGCACACATTTTAAGGGGCAAAGCAGGGTATTGCTGTTTATACAACTATTTAAAGACTGCAGGAACCTCATATGCGGAGGCAAACATGGGGCTTACTGTCCTGAATTATTGTATAAGCCAAACTGGTCACAATATAGCTGTCATCTGAGGGGCTTTTGACATAGAGTATTTGTCAGGACACAACACCAGGGTAATAGACATTTGTTGCTACCCTAGAGGCAGCTGAGATTGAGAATAAAGTAAACAAGGGAATTAGATGGTTTGGGTGCATTTTTAGTCATTCATGGTCTACATAACCATTCAGTTTGTTGTATTGGTATTTGTAATCAACGAGTTTGAGATAGGGTCTTGCCAAGTAGCTGGCTTTGAACTCAACTGTTTTAGTTAAAAAACCTGACACTGACCGCCTTCTGCCCAGTTTCAGGTGATGGAGAATGTTCTTCTGTACATGTCTCTTTATCGGTTGATGAATAGAACACTGTTGGCCAATAAGGCAGCAAGATAGGCAAGTCTAGGAGATGAGAATTCTGGGAAACGTAGTCAGAGTTAGACGCAGTCGCCGCCACGTGAGACTGCAAAGGAGAAAGAGGTCGGGACCCTTCTCCAGTAGACCAGACAACGTGGAAATACTTAGAGTTGGGTTAATAATTAAGACAGCTAGCCAATAAGAAACCCTAGTCATCGGCCTAAAGGTGCAGCCAGTGTAACAGGTGGAGGCAGCTCTATCACCACATTCAGGTGACTTGAAAAGCTTAAGTGTGACTTAGTTTAACGGCTTTAATTTCAGAAAAATTGTGTATGCATGGTGTATGTGGGCATATGTGCCAAGGTGCATATGGGGAGGTAGTTAACAATCTTACAGAGTTGGTTCTCTCCTTCCACCTTTATGTACCTTTCTGGAAATCAAACTCTGGCCCAGCTGAACCACCTTTCTTAATTGCCTGCCTTTAAGAGACACTGTATTTGCCTCAGATGTGATTTGGCAGTGTTACTCCATGGATACGGTGCAACCCAAATAGGATTTCAGTATTGTTTCGTATAGTCTATATTTCCTAGCCAGAATATATAATAGTAGGTGGTTGAATGAATGAATGTGTATAAGGATGGTTATAAATTTGAAGAATACAGTGAAGTGTTTGGTTGCCTGAGTTCTGTGCTAGTTACCTCGGGTTCATTCATGCGCATTTCCAGTCTGCTTTCAAGACAGTTTCCCTATAATGTTAATCTTTTATGTTGAACTGCTACATACTTCTTTCAATTTAAAAAAAAAAAAAAGGCAAGTTATTGGGCTGGGGATGTGACTCAGTTGTTAGTGTTTGCCTATGAATACAGAAAGCCCCGAATTGGAGCCCAACCTGGCTTGATGGGGCACTCAGGGGGTAGAGGCAAGAGGCTCAGACATTCAAGGCTATTTGCCACATAAAATGTTTGAGGCCATCCTGGACTATACAGGAGACAAAACAAGCTGTTAGGGCTTGTTGAACAGCCTGTCATCAAAACAAGACATACTGTGCCTCACAGATAATGGGATTGAACTCTGTATTGAATCATTTGATACTTGTGGTAAGTGGAGGAAACAAACCAGTTTCATTGACTAAATGTTTTAAGTGTTAGTCATCAATTATTTTAGAGGTGCTGTTTATTTCAAGTGTTTTCAGACGAATAGAGACCATTAAAACCTTACTAACAGACATTTCTCCACTCTCATTGTTACTTATAGGTTTCCCAGGCAGCTGCAGACTTGAAACAGTTCTGTCTGCAGAATGCCCAACATGACCCTCTGCTGACGGGAGTGTCTTCAAGTACAAATCCCTTCAGACCCCAGAAAGTCTGCTCCTTTTTGTAATCATGTATCTTAAGGTAAGTTTTCTTTATATAAAGGAAGAACCCAGCTAGGTCTTTTTATTTGTGGCACTGACAGCACCCTATCCCTATAATTTTGTTTCCCAAATTTCTTGTTTTTGAAGGTCAGTGAAAACTTGATTACTAGTCAGAAGACTAATTGCTTCTATTTTTATCTAAAGAGTGTTATGTAATAACTGATAAAAGGTATGGGAGACTCACAAACTCCACTGCTAATACAGACAGGCACGTTGTTTGTACAGTACTGGCCTTAAAAGCATGTATATTTGGAGCCCCTAAAATACTAATTATTTACCCATCAAATTGAAATTTGAGCAAAATTACAGAAGGAATGACTCTGTCAGTACTTTGGATTTGGATAAACTCGTTGGGGTACCTGAATAAGCAAACATAGCACAGGCATCTGGAATAAGGAATAGCTTCTACCTTTATTTGTTTGTTGGGCAAAGATAAAACATGAGAGAAGAGATGTGTACTTGTGTGGGCAGTGACCTGGAGTTGAGGGTTAAGACAGTAAATCATTTGCTCTGAATACATCTGTCAGGAGTATTGTCCAAGGCCAAAAGATGTGGCCAAAACTGCTCCGGCTAATTTAAATTGTAATTAACTCTGGTACATTAGCTAGTATTGAATTGGTAAGCAAACTTAAAACTGTTTAAAAAATACTTTGTGTGTAGTATACACCCTTATACTAACATTCTGAGTATAGTCCAGGAAGCTGCTTCCTAAAATACCTCGTTACATAGGCTTTGTAGATTTGGGAGTGTCCAGGAAGTGTAAGTCCTGTTCCAGTAAATATAATGATTAGTTAAGATGACCAAAGTTTTTTTTTAACATAAGGAGAAGGAATAAAGCTGCTTTTAGGTAATAGGTTCTCCACAAAGAAATGCTGCTAATGGTCCAGCTCATACCTTCATATTTAACAATGTTAATATTTTCTGGCTTTTGGCAATAGTCCCTGGGGATCTCTAGGAGTTTCATATTTCCGTGATTTACTAAAGACTTTTTTAGACTCAGTTCCTCCATATTTACAGATTAATTTATTTTCACTTAACATAAGATGTTAACTTTTTAAGAGTCCACACTAAGTGTTTAAATGACTTACATTTATAAATGATTGAGAGAACACAGATTAAGGCTGTTAATTCTAGCTTTAAGAAAAAGAAAACTTTAGATATTATGCTTTGAAGCAATTTTGAGTAAGGAAAGGGTATTTAGATGTAAAAGCACTACTTTTTAAAACCACGAGTGATTTTTACATATTGAAAGTGGGTCCAAGGTGAGGCTTCAGACCTGCATTTCTATTTTAAGTTACATTGATGGTCTGGTGTACATTAAAGGCATGGATTAAAAGAAAAATCACTGGAGTCTGTACTCCTCCTTTAAAAATAAAGCCAACTGTAGCAATTTAGTAACAGCAAGTGCAAAGAGGAAATGACCATTGTTATGTTTCCTCTTGAGAGGATCTCTATTTTAGTAATTGTTACAGCTGAGCTGTAACACATTATTTACATTATTTGCTTAACTTACTATGAGTTTCCAAGTTTGAGATCATGGGCAAGGTTGACATTTTGGTGGCTGTCTGTGTACTTTACAGGTAAAACTACCAAACAATGACTTGGAGATTTTAATAACACTTATCACTGCCCATTTTTGGCCTTCCACTCAGGGCATGGGTGTTCTATTTTTGTGTGATCAATTTGCTTATTAAGTGAAGTTAAATGCCCCCCCCAAAGGTTTTATACTTCTTCAGTGTTTGTTGTAAAGTACTCAAATTTTTAACTTTTTTACCTTACTAATTTTTAAGACAGGTTTTACTTTTACTACTTTCTATAGTAACCTGCTGTGAAGTTTTTATGCCTTTTTTCTTTCTCTTATATTCAAACACTTGACTGTATTTTATAGTTTCAAGATAATAGTGTTAAGTGTGCAACTCTTGCTTCAGTTTTGACATCTGTGTTTATCCTGTATGAATTGTCCAGTCATTTAAGCTGCTGAATGTATTCTGACTGAAACGTGTTGTCTATTCATCCCTCTAATGGGCTGCATTAAGGTTGCTGATGCTGCTGACAGAAGTATGTTCAGCACCTATGTGTAGATGATTAGAAAGGACTGCATCTTATAAGGGATTTTTCAAAGGATCTTTGGATTTTCCTTACTTCATGTTTTTATATTTACCCTTTAATTTGATAAAGTTGATTTCAGTAGTAGTCTTAGTGGCATCATCTGTAAGACTGTAAAACAGGATGATACTCGTCAGTTGTGAAAACTAGGGGAAAGTTGGATTTCAGTACCTTTGTAGATTGTATCTTCAAAAGTTAACAGATACACAGGCTTCAGCTCAATTTAATTGAAAACCCTTTGTAAACTGATACATACTCATGTGAGCCACCTAGAAATAGAGGGGTTGACTTACGGTGCGTGTATATACAGCAAACCCATAGTAAGCTGAAAATACATCACACCCTAACCTGTCAAGCCCAGTGGCTTAGCACAGTGAGGGGCTGCTAGTGGACCAGAGTGAACTGGGGGATGTCACTGCACTGCTTGCTGCACTGCACCGTTTTAAGTATTAGTGATAAGGATGTTTTAAAAAGTTATTGATACTGTATCTTTTCTTCCCCTCCTATCAGGTTTCTCAAACCACTTTTCATGAACCAGCGACTGTTGAAGAGAATTACATCTGAAGTCTGTACAAAAGCCTGTAACACGTGCCATAACACACAATCTTCTACTTGTCAGTTCTTAACATCTACCTCTCTGAATCTTCATGGATTTCTGTCTCACAAGGTTGAACTATTTTATATACACTGGCTGTAGCATACAATAAAACAGCATACAAATTTCTGGCCCTGTTATTGTTATGAAATGTGCTGTATATTAAATCTTTTCAAAACCAACTCTTAAGATTCAATACTTTATATTGGCAAGGCTTCTGGAAGACTTAGTTTCTTTCAGTTTAGTTGCAGGAATTACTTGAAATATTCCAAATATGGGTGGAGAGATGGCTCAGTGGTCAGAGTACTTGCTGTGTGATTATGATAGGAGTGCAGACCCCTGCCACCTACACACGAAGCTGTGCATGGCCATGCATGCCTGTGACCCTCGCACTTGGGGGAGAGGGTTTGTTGGCCACCAGCATGGGTTAAAATGGTAAGCTCTGGTGGTAGTGTAACATGCACCTGAAAGGCAGAGGTGGGTGGGTCTCTGTGTACTGCAGGCCAGCCTGGTCTATGGAATGAGTTCCAAGACAGCCAGAGCTACACAGAGGAACCCTGTCTCAAAAAAACCAACACCACCTAAATGAGGTAACTGGGTAAAAAAAAAAAAGAGAAGGAAACAGGAACTGAAAGTTTAGCTCCCGTGACCTGTAACTGTGCAAAGTCCTGGGCATCTAGCCTTCGGGACCTGTATTAAATCAGGGTTACACACTAATTACCAACAATACTTTTTCTGGCCTACAAGTTCTTTTGCGAATGCAAATTAGAAAGTTTGAATTCCAACAAAATCATTCACAACTAATTTGGTATGACTGCAAGTTTTAGGACTTTAGACCCTCACCAAAATTACATTTATATTTACTACAACAGAGTAGAAATTCATGACACTTAGTCATTTGTTCAAATATAAGATTTATAAAATCAATAGATTCCATTTGAAAAGATGTTTTGTAAATAATTTACCAAGTTTTTCCAGACAGGCCTGTCCAGCAAAATTCAATACCTCCCTCAGTACTTTATAAATGGAATTTTCTTCTACTTGTATCCATTTCCCGTGGCTGAAAATTAAAGGGGAGAAAGACAAAGAACAACTTAGGTAAGATAGTAAAAGCTGGTTTTCATCTTTATTATGAGTAACAATGTCAAAACACTATGGGTATGTCTGAGACCCTGGCAATTTCTGTCCCAGGCTTGTGTGTAGTTTTAAAGTAAAGATGGGAAGGCCATACTGCCACTAACCAGGCAGAAAAGAATGCTTTACCGACACTCTCATTAAGATATCTTAAGATGCCTCCAAATGTTCCTGAGTCCAGCAGTGGTAGTTCTCCAATAGTGACAATCACTGTACCAGGCTGAGACTGCCGGGCCTACTCCCCGGAAGCTGAGCTGGTATGGTAGGTCTGGGCTGAGATTTTCCCTTTCCTACATTGATGTTGGACCCTTCTAAAGACCACTGTTTTGGGGCTAGAGAGATGGCTCAGTGGTTAAGAGCAGTGGCTGTTCTTCAGAGGTCCTGAGTTCAGTTCCCAGCAGCCACATGGTGGCTCACAACCATCTGTTATGAGATCTGGCGCCCTCTTCTAGCTTGCAGGCATACATGCAGACAGACCACTATACACAAAAAATAAATCTTAAAAAAAAAAAAAAAAAATCACTGTTCTTTGGGCTAAGCAAATCTAAGTTAACAGCAGGCCAAGATACCACATCAGATTGCTCCTTTGTAATTCATGGGGGAAGAAATTCTCTCTCACACCTTAACATATGGAACAATCATCACATACCTTATGGACCCATTCATATTCTCCATATTTAGAGTCAAAGGTTCCTTTCTGAAGAGATCGCAATTTTAAGGTAAAACGTGGTCCAAGTTCCTGAATTCCCACTTTCTTTTCACTCTTGAATATATACCTTTAGAGACAAAAGTTAAACAACAGTTGGGTTCATTCAAACTAATTTTCTATGGCAAAGCTTGATGAACTTGTTACATCATACTGACAAAAAACTGTAAGTTAATGTCTGCCCTTACCTGTGGAACCTGAAGAAAATGTAGTCCCGCTGATTGTGGAATGTGGCAACCTGCCTTCCAATAAATTGAGGATTATGAGGAAACAGAGAAGCAAACATTCGTCCAATAGAATGACCTAGCCGTGTTGTAAAGTTATTCAGAATTATCTCAGGAACATGTTCTGTGGGGTCTTTGCCTCGTCTCTGGAAAAATTAAACAATGTCCAATAAAGATAATTAGAAAAATCATACATTATAATCTTGGGGTCCAGAATTTGGACATTAAAAAAGAATTTGTTTTGACACAGGGTCTCATTCTAGCTCAGACTGGTCTGGCACTTCTTAGCTCAGGCTTCCCTAAAACTGATCCTTCTGCCTCAGGCACCCATGTTCTGGGATTACTGCAGAAACAGTAATCCTGACTTTATTGAACACACGAAGATACATTTAATACGTTAATATGCATTGAACACACCATAAACTAAGCCCTACTATAAAACCAACTTTCATGGTAACGAGGACTACTACTGTCAAAATTGTTCAGTTTCACAAAATACCTCAGGAGACAACTTGCTGTCTTCAGAAGATGAAATAATTAAAACTGATTAGATCATTAAGAATACTTATACCCTGAGATCGATATTCAAAGGAGTACATAGGACTCACCTTAATCTCTTTACGAAGACGAACACTACTCATTTTAAAATGAGCGGTTGGACCATTTGGCAAGTGACTCAAAATAAGGCCATCTGTTCACAAGGGTTAAGAAGCATATCAAACTAAAACTTAAGCCTGAACTGCAAATCAGCTGTCTTCTGTATGCTCGAGAGCACCTAGAAAGTAGTGGGTGGATGTGTGTGTTCTTCTGAGTTAACTGAACTTTTCCTACCAAAGTCAAACCACACCAAATCTTACAAGAAAACATGTATTTATCTAGAATACTCTTGCTTTTTTGTTTTTACAATTAAACAGCATCATTCTCAAGAGGGCAAACTGGGCTTTCAAAGTGAAAGTATACAACAACAAAAATCTATCCAATGACCACTACTCAAGAAGGAAAAAAGATGGATTCAATGCTACTCTATGTAAGTTCCCTTCCCCTTGTGTGCCTTTTGTAAGATGAGGACATGGTAAGACAGTATCATCTCACAGCATTGCAAATTCCTGTCACATTGAAATCAAAGAGAGAAGTTCTGAATTAATGAGAAATTAAAATCAACCTTTATAATCCATTTGTAGTCTAGCATGAACAAAATGATTCATTATAAATTTACAGACTAAATATGAGGCCTACCTATCAGCAAGCAGAGCAGGCAAAAGCATCAGAGCCCCAGCTGCACTACACAGATGAGCATTCAAGGTTTTGTGGCACAAAGGTAAGTCATGGCTGGTGTCCAGTTACATCACAAGCAGGCAGAACTGAAAGCAGGGTTGGTGAAGGGCTTTCAGTTAATAATTGCTTTTAGTTTAAGAGGGGGAAAAAATGACAGAAATAAAACACTGGGATTGATGGCCCAGGCTAGCAGTCCCAGCTACCTTGAGACTTAAGCAAGAGGTTAAAATTTTAAGGCCTGTCTGTATCTGGGCAACTTTGATCTAATTTCAAAATTAAAAAGTACTTAAAGGGATGGGGATAATTTACCAGAACCATAGGTTTTGAACCCTTTGGCTGCTGTCTTTTTACTAAGTAGTGAGGTTCTGAACCTTCCTGATGCTGCAACCCTAAATTTAATACAGCTCGAGTTGTGGTTACTCCCAACCATAAAATTACATCCTTGCTACTTCGTAACTATAATTGTGCTACTGTTATAAATCATAATGTAAACATCTGAGTTTTCTGATGGTCTTATGACCCTGTGTAAGGGCCATTGGACCCCTCCCGCAAGGGGTCATGACCCACAGGCTGAGAACAGCTGGACTAACACCACATCACACCCACTTTTTAAAAGCAACAATCAGCCGGGCCTTGGTGCCACGCCTTTAATCCCAGCACTCTGGAGGAAGAGGCAGGTGGATCTCTGTGAGTTTGAGGCCAGCCTGGTCTACACAGAGAGTTCCACACAGGTTCCAAAGCAATACAGATAAACCTGTCTCAAAAAAACCCAAAACAAAACCAAAACCAAAACCCAAAAGCATCAACCAGGGTGGAGATGGCTCCGCAGTTAAGAGCTTTGGCTGCTCTTCCAGTGGTCCTGAGTTCAGTTCCCAGCAACTACAGGATGGCTCACAACCATCTATAATGAGATCTGGTGCCCCCTCTGGCCTACAGACATAATAAATAAATCTAAAAGCAAAACAAAACAAAAAAACATCCTTAAATACGTGATCTTAGTTACTTTCCTATTGTCTTCAAGCTACCGTGGAATGTGGTGTTTGAATGAGAATGGCCCCTATAAGCTCATATATTTGCTTGGTTCACAGTTGGTGGACTGTTTAGGAAGAGTAGAGGTGTGGCCTTAGAGATCGGTCACTGGGGTGGGCTTTGAGATTTCAAAAACTCTCACCAGACCCAGTATCCCTCAGTGTCTCTCTCCGTCTCCAACTTGGAGATAAGATGAAAGCTCTCAGCTAATGCTCCAGTGCCATGGAGTCCTGCCTGCTGCCATGATAGTCATGGTCCCACTCTGAAACTGTAAGCGGTCCCCTAATTAAAAGCTTTCTTTTCTAAGTTGCTTTAGTCATGGTGGCTTGTCACAGTAGTGGAAAAATAAGACTATCCCTTAATCAAGCCATTTCACATCTATGCGCACACACTTATGCTTTACAAACAATGCTGCCATCATTAGTTCTCTTCAGCTTGCCACTCATCCACCCTGTACTACTGTCCTCACGTAATACTTTCACTTCTACAACCACGTCCACCTGACTTCTCTTAATTGGTATTTCCCACCTGTATCATTAAAATAAGGCTACAGTTGGTGCTCTCTACATCAAGTACATTTTCTAATATAGATGGTAATCAAGTCTGGATGGGGCCCTGGATTCTCTAATAATAAGCCATGTAGAACTTAGCTGGACCATTTTATCTGCCGCAAACTTTCTAATGACAAGTCAAAATCTACATATCACAGTTTGAATAGCAGTAGCTAATTTCCTACTATCTGTCATCACTGACTCATGTTCAGAATAAAGACAACAGTTTGACACAGTAACGTTGGTACAAACTACATTTCTTATATCCAAGTTTCCCAAATGTTTCCCGACGTGAAGGTCCTCAGACAAGCTTATATGCTACATGTATGAAGCTATTGCTGCCCAGTTATTTCTAACACTTGCAGTACCTTGCTTCTCGTTAAGGACTGCTGCAAAGCCCACCTTTTCATGCAGTTAGAATTAACGTACCACAGTGCCCATTGCTTAAAGTGGCAGTTATGAGTCAGGAAAATACCTTTCTCCCCAACTTCTGTTCACCCCGGTGTTAGAACTGGTTTTTGCTTATTTTTAAACAGGCTAACAACAAATACTGAGTTCTGCAATTTAAAGACTCACTCCAGGTTCAGTGTCATGAAGAAGAGCCAAGTACTTTCTCACTGCCTGGACATTCAGAGACCATGAGAGGTAAGCAGAGCAGCAGATGTAAAATAATTTCCCCCAACTTCTGTAAAGGCTTGAATTCTACCTAGAACATTCCTATTAAAGTGTGGCTTGTGTCAAAAGCAAAGTACAGATTCCAAATTCATAGGTTCCCAAATAAATTGGTTTTGTTTGTTTGGCACATACGTTACGTTGCATTATTGAACTAACACAAATAACACTAAGCAGTCACTGTGCACGTTTCAGTAATGAAGAAAAGGGACGGTGAGCTGGTCCTACAAGGTGATTAATATAAAACAAACAACAGCATTTCAGATAAAAAGACTTATATTGCCAAGACAATGCAGGCAGGCCTTCTAAAAGCTGGGAATGGTGTCATTTGTGTGCCTATATGAAACATTAAAGCAAGGAAAAAACAAAATGATGATTGCTTGTTATTAGCAGCTTTAAATGATGACAGCTGTTAAACTGACCTTGCAGTTATATTTAGGGAAGCAGTTATAAAGACAGCAATCACTTTCAAACACTTCTTTTCTGGAATAATTAGCCATACAAAAAATTAGAACTGGTCAACAAACACCACACATTAAAAAGCTAGTTTTTCTCTATTTTAGTTTCTGGAAAATGAATATAGGCATACAAAATAATACACTTAAGTTACATTAAAAGAATGGCAGCTGTGAGAAGTGTATTAGAACGGTGAGAAAAAGGATGTGTTGTCCTGTGGCAGAACAGAAAATCCCCCTGCTATGTTTTCAAATGCTTTACTAATCTGACTCACCCGATTGTCATCTCCTAGATAATGAAATGACAGGCACTATTCAAAAATAATAGCAACTACAAAAAAAAAAAAAAAGAGTCTGGATGTATTTTATATTCTTTCATCTCAACAGAGATACCTTGGGGTCAGGTGACATATGTGTCAATGTGAGACTCACAGAAGTTTCCCGTTCCTAGCATCACACCACGACCAGCCACAACACAACATGGCTTCACTCCTTCCTCCCAAGAATGACATGCTTCCTGACGACCCAAGATGAAGCTACGCCAAAATCTACCGTGTCCACTGGGCCAGTGCTTTCATGCTGCCTCCTTTCCCACTGACCACTCCTCCCTCTGCCTCACGCGTCACACCTGGCTCAAGCGTCCCTGTGAAGCCCTCCTCCTGTCATGTGGCTGCAACAGTGTCATTAGTTAACGCCGGTTTGCCTGGACTCACTACGGCAGGCTGGCTCTTGTTAGATCCTTCACCAAGGTTACAGCAGTGCTTCAGCTGTGACACTTGCCTGATAAACGTTTTCATGAATAAAAATGTTACAGCATCTTGGACAGAGTTGCAATGCTACGGAAAAATGTCCATTGTAAAACGGACAGGAATCCTTTTCCTAGTCTTTTAAGTATGTTTAAAAACAAGCGAGGAAAAAGGGACAAGAAAATTTCCTTAAAAACAAACCCAAAGGATACTTGGTGTTTTACGATCTTCATTAATAACAATCAGGTCTGTGAAATCTCTTGCAATGCACTGTGGGATAATTTTTTTCAGAGCCAGTCCTCTTCTGTAATAAACATGTGAATCTGGTATAACTGTTGAGAGCTGCTCACAGAGTCGTACTGTTCTCTGTAAGAAAAGAAGAAGACTGAACATGAGGAGGAGTCAGGACATAGTTACAAGGACAGGCATAATGACGGTTCTAAGGCAATACTGCCCAAAGTGGAAGACGGGAGAACAATGAAAGCAGAACAAGTCTCATGCTTCAAAGGCCAATTATCCTAAAGCATAGGCTTTCAACAGGTGTAGTGCTGCTTCATGGAGACAGAGACATGGCAATATCTGGAGGCATTTTGTGGCTAGGATTTGTGCAGGGGTGTGGGGCTGCTGCTGGCTTATAATGGACAGAGGCTGCAGATGTTGCTAAACAACCATCATGATAGCACTTGGTAACAAGGAGCTACCCAGCATGAAGCTAACCCTACCCTACATATCACCAGTTAGTTTTGTTTAACTTAGTCACTGTTGTTATCAAAGGCAATTAACTATTTCACCTTTCCGAATGGAGCATTTTAAATATGGCAGGACAATTCTGGACTACACTAATCAACGTGCTTACCCCGTGAGGTCTGTCCGATGTCGTGATGAGAATCTTAGGAGATGTCTGTCTGTTGAAATAGGAAGCAAACTCATCCGTGGCTTCATCATAAGCCACCTGAGAACAGAGGAAAGATCATTTTATGTCAAACGTTCTCTGAGCCTGGATTTGGAAGTGTTGCTTGACTGACTATTAGCTGACAGGTGCAGGAGAAGACAGTAGTGGTGACATAAGAGGCTGACTACCTGCACAATTCGAGTATAAACTGGGTAGCTATCAAAAAATACTTTCAGGGCATAAACTAAGATATGTGTATTCTTGCAAAATAGCTACAGATATGGGCAAGAATACCAGTCCTACTACTCCCACCTGATGAACTGGCGGGAGAAATCAGCAGTACCAGCTTCCAGGATGGGGGTAGCAGCTCGGAGCAGAAGACAAGAATCACAACTAGCGGGGCAAAGGTGAGAACACAAGGCTTTGTCAAATCAGGGTTGGGGAAGCATGGAACAGCTAGAAACTTAAAAGCAATGCTCTGAGGGCTGAGCTGTAGATGTACTTAAGACGCTGTCATCAGCACAAACACACAGGTGGGCTTATCCCAAGAACACGAGATGCTTTTAATATCAGAAAACCCATAGAGGCCACTCAGGTATCTATTCAACGTTAGAAAAACCAACAGATACATAAAGGTAACATGGGGAAGAAACACCTAAGTATCTCAATATTTTCCAAGATAGAATTCTATATTCACTCATGACAAAACAAAGTATACATGGGATTTCTTTAAAGCATGAGAGGAAAACCTACACGGCTGACGTACACACCAAGGAGGCTGTATTGGCACTATTCTTTCCTCTCAGGAGCAAGGCAAGGACACCATCACTGCCTTTCCCATTTACTGAACACTGTGTCAGAAGTTCCAGTCAGCAAAGCCAGCATGGAAGAGATCACAAAATTTACTGAGATATATTTTCAGTGTTTAAGAACAATCTAAGTGAAGTACCGTGTGTAGGTCCCATGCTGGCATGATGTGGTACCACTCCAAATGTTCTGAGATTGCAACAGAGAGGGATAAGGGACACAGAGGTGGGGAAGAAAGGGTTCCCTGCTCTTACAGCAACACCAGGGTGAGCACTGGAATCTCTGACATTACCTCTTCATCAGTGGGGTCCACTGTGGTTTCATCGTACACTCGCTGATTGTCAATGGTCTTGGGAACTGGCTTTGGTGGAGCCTGAGTAAGACGGGAAGAAGCAAGGGTTTTAGAAGCATTTTATGTAGAAGCATTTACATTACAGCTGGGAGACAAAAAGTATTCAAATAACCTCTAAACAATCTGGTCCTTATTTCAAACCACAACTGCTGTCACATAAATCCCTGCAACAAAATGGAGTGGCAACGCTACCTTTTAACAATCTGAAGAGTCGTACACACGGTAAATAGGAACCAAATGACTTAAAAACAGGCAGAAGTAGCAGACATCACAAAAATTAGCCATCTCTAAGAAAAATACCTAACAGCAAAAAGGAAAGTAAGAGAATGGAAAAAAAAAATCACAAGGTTACAAATCTAGAGGACTGTTTGTATACTTCCTGAAATCTATTCAGAAATATGACAGAAGTTTACCCAGCAGCTGAGTAACTCTGTCTGGGGGAATTCATAGTAAGAAATAAAAGGTCTGCATGAGGCAGTCACTTGTAATGGAAATAAACATCAGTACAGCAAATGTCCAACAACCCTGTAATTGCCAACACACTGCAATGACCAGACACTTCGGAATTACCATGCAGCTTAGCTCAAGAAATGCAACTGTCAAGGAGAACAGACTTACGATATACTAAAACTACTTCAAAATACATGGTCACTATGCAGTGATATGAAGGAAATACGAACTGGTAAATTATTTAGGACGTTGGGTGTGTATATGTGTTTAAGGTGTACAATTTATGGGGTCGCTTCTCTCCTTCCAACTCAGGGTTCTGGGGATTAAACTCGGTTTGCCATACTTGGCAGCAAGCACCTTTACCTTAATGAGTTATCTTGCTGGCCCTTATTAATCTTTGAAGGTAATTCTAGGAAGTCATCTTTCAGTTCCCAAACTGATTTGTGTTGTTTGTAGGGAGGGCGTTGTATACTCTAGTCGAAAGCCTATTAAGCTACTTCCCCAACCCAGGGCCAGTGATAATGTTAAAAGTTGATTAGCATACCAATTTGCTGCAATTAGCTGATTATTGGAGTTTCAGACATATTAATATTACACGATATATTAGAACTTTGAAGGTCAAAATAGCCTAATATTGATGATTTTCTATGATTTAAACTGATACTATTAAGACAATGCATGAAAAAGTAGAATGCTTAGTTTGTGTATAGTGTGAACACTTTTGCCTTCCTCAGGAACCCTTATTCTTACTTGGTGCTTACATGAGCTAGAAGTGGGGAGAACCACATGCCCTAAAATTTTTATAAGTATAAATTATAAACTAAGCATATGTGTAAAAACTTTGAAAAATGAAAAATTTAGCTGTGCAACAATGCACAAGTATTTAGTAGTTCTTTCAGCTTCGAGTCATAAGAGCTAAACCCTCATGCCTAAGGTGGGGAGTCCCCAAATCCCACAGCCTCCTGAAGGGCAACAGCATTACTGTGCTTATTTGTTTGTACACTACATACTAAGTGAGGTATACCTCAGGGGAGACTTAAACAATTTCATATGAGTGGTTGGCCTTGAGAATATGCAATGGATTTTCACCACTATTTGCTAAATTGGGTAAAGAGTAGAAAGAGATTTGTTACATTATTTTTAAACCCCTGAAATGTTTTAGAAAAAAAGCAACATAAACATCAGGAAACACTACTTAATATTAAGACAAATTATATGGCTAAAACCTTACTTACCTTATCACCAAGAGCTTCTCTCTCTTTTTTAAGTTTTTTCTTAGCTGCCAACTTTTCCTAATGGGATAAAAACAAATAACATTGAGAAACCAGCAGTATTGAGTTTCACAAACTCATACTAAAACCACAAATTAAGTTCTAAGAACAGCCTGATTATTATTGTAATCTTTTAAAGTAAGCACACAAAACTTTTTACAGGTCTGCTAGGTAGCCCAGGCTTGCTTCTAGCTGATAACCCGCTTGCCTTTATTTCCTTAGTGTTTAGATTACATGTGTATACTACCATGCCCCAGGAGATTTTCCTTTAATA